>NW_015387852.1:4191-19839 GCF_001527695.2 Protobothrops mucrosquamatus
TTCAAAATTTGGAATGCTAACAAAGAATTAAGGGAGTACTGAGATAGCTATTTCTAACCTTGTTTGGTTTTCATCAGTCAGACATACCCTTCCGAGATTCGAACCTGGGCTGTCTGCATGTTAAGCAGAAGCATTAGTCCTCTATGCCACAGGCTCTTTCTCACTTTGTTAGCTACAAGAGACAGGGGAAGAGAATGAGCACTAACCTCACAATCAATACAAAAGCTATGAGTGGCGCAAAGACCCATGGAAAGATACATGCTCAGCATTAGAAGACAAGATAGAAAGACCTGCACATGTATTAGAGAACAAAAGTATATGATATCATCAAGAGAATAAAAGAATTGAAATGGAAATGGGCTGATCACATAGCAAGAAGAACTGATGGCAGGTGGACCAAGGCAGTCATAGAATGGATACGAGAAACACTCTCAGGTTCCAAGAATTGACAGAGTCATTCAGTGGAGCAGCAAGCAGTTTATTAAGGAATACATTCTTGCAAGAATTTCATTTTCATTTTTAAGAAATACGTTCTTGCAAGAGCGGGTGGCTAGCAAGTAGGCTTACCCAAAAATAGATTTCTGCAGCTTTTATTCCTTCAGCCCAAAGTGCAAATCCCCCTTGACAATCCCATGTGATAAAAGACCACAAAGTTCATAATCTTTCCAAAATGCCTAGTTCCCCTGTACATTTCCCTTGTTTATTCTTCACCCCATGCCCAATTCCCCATTTCCCTTATTGCCTTCACCTGGCAATACATGCAATTTTACTGAATCCCCAGTTCCTGTTTTCTCAAGATTCTGCTGAAACAAGCGGTTACTTTCTATATTTGCAAGCTCCTGTGGTTAATATTGCCAGCTAGCCTGTTTCTATATGTTGATTTAGCTCCAAGACCGCAGATGTTTCCTGCCCTTTTCACCTCAGTATTTCCTTTAGTATTCTAGGTCCCATTAAATTTCTCTGACCATCTTCCTTAGGATATGCTTACTTTTGCAAAAACAACACTTTATCTTTTATTAATTTCTTACAATTCCTTCCTTTTCTTCTTTATACCATTGTTGCCTTTTTGCATTTTTCCTAGAGTGTAGCCCTATATGATCCTTACAATCTTGACAACATTATTTCATATTCCCTGAGGTCCTGATTAAGTCTATCCCCCTCTCCTTCTTCTACCACTACCTCCAATTCCTCTTCTTCTTCTAGAAGAAGTATGGGTTCACTATATGAAGGAGGTTTCAAGGACATTTGTTTGGATATTGCTGTTTCTATTAGTCTTTGTACAAGCCCCTAACACAAGGGATTATGCAATATCCAAGAGCTGTTAATACCTCTGCTACCACTACCAGAGAAGTGAAGATGGACACTATCATACCTTTCCACTTTCCAAACCATGACACCAGCCAACCAGTCAAAGAAGAATCTATTCCAAAGTTTTCAGCTAACTCTTCTGCTAACGTAGTGAGACCTTGCAAGGCCCTAGTTATCGTTCCATCAGGCGGTGTTATTTGGAATAAATGTGCAGCACCCACCTCCCAGCATTACACACACACCTCCCTTTTCTGCCAGCATCATATCTAGGGCCATTCTATTTTCCCAAGTCATTCTGCTAGTGGCATCTAGCTGTGCGGCTATGCCTTTGATAGCATCTCTAGTGTAATTAATAAATCTTTGTTGATTATAAAAGATATAGTTAATCCAATGTACATTCTTATTTATAGTAACCCACCAGAGCAGTGATTCAAACCCAGCAGCTATCTGGTTTCTGGCCTTATATTCATCAGGAACTCCTCTAGGAATCCCGATGGCATCCAGATAGATTCTGTCATCAAAAGATGTTCCCAATATATCTCTTTTTATTCTATGATGTCCTTTTAGTACCTTATCTTTTTCAAATGCCAGGGTGAAGGGGATAGCCAACTGAACAATTGCACAAGTACCTGCCCAATCTGGGGGAAGTACAGGCCTTAGCGTTCTACCCCCACAGTACCACCATAAGTCAGCTCTAGGAATACTTATGTGGGAGTAATTCCTTTTTTCCGCTTTTGTGGTTACATTTACTTTTCCACACGTTTCCAATTCTCCTACCATTTTGATAGAACCAACACCTTGTCTTGTAAGGCATGCAGTGTGGTTACCATAGGCTGCAGAGAACACAGGTGTTTTCTTAATATCTTGGTCCTTGATTGGTGGAAACAAGAGAGAAAGTGTGTTACAGGTCTCATTTCCCCAAGCCGTTTTATCTTGGTAAAGAACCAATATGCATTTCATTCCATCTGGGTCTTTAGTCCACCCTAGTGGAAATGGGACTACTTGGGCTATCGGCCTTCCTTGTGCGCAAGCATAGTAGTTACTTTTATTCAAACTTTGCACTGTATATTTTACCCATTCTACCCAGGCATTTGTGTCTCCATATCCAGTCTCTACCTCAAAGGTTTGTTTTAGATTGTCTATTTCTACTATAGTCACTCCTTTGGTGTCATTGGGTGGAGCAAAAAGTTTTTTTTTTTAAACAAGTTTTATTGGTTTTTTTTCATTTTACAAACAAGTGCTTAAAAATCAACGTGGTGGCAGGGCAATCAATTGTCCACAAACAAAGTCATATTCATAAAGTTCAGATTAAATCATTAAAAAACCCCTCTATTTTCCCTCTAGTAACATATTATATTCAAATTAATATATTTCAATACAACTAAGTCAGTCATAACAATCCTCAATAACCTTTCATCAAAATAGATCCACAAATCCAAATACCTTTCTATTTCTATTATACTTTATAATCTATCAATCAATCCCTGAATATCTGTATCAAATTCCTTTAACCTGGGTGGAGCAAAAAGTTTGATCTTAGGCATTTTACTTTTATCTTCTATGTTTTTGCTAGTTCCTTTTGCTTTAATCACCACAATCCTGAAACAACATCCTAAAGGATCTTTTCCTGCTGTATTGATCCCCATACTATACAGCAGACATGTCAAACACAAGGCCAGTGGGCCAGATCCGGCCCTATATGTGGTTCCGTCTGGCCTGGGGACCTGCTTTGGAAACAGCGAAGGACTGGCCCGCCGCACCTCGGGCCAGCCCAGGCCGACCGGGCACTGATCTACAACCTGGTTGCGTCCATCAAAGACAGAACACGCTCAGTCTTAAATCCACGGGGCAGCCCCGCCCCACCCCCTGGGTGCGAGTGCAAGCAGAGTCAAGTGTCCCTGCTGGCTGTCTTGTCCCGCAGGCTGACTTCACCCAGGATGCCGGCACTGGCTGGGCAGGAGAGGCAGCTCCTTGCTGATTCCAGGGCTGCCCCGTGGAACCTTCGTTCCTTTGTTCCTTTTGTAGTGGAGAGAGGATTGGGGGGGGATCGGCGCTGGCTGGGAGGCTTTGCTGGAGCTCTGCGGATTCAGCAGAGAGGTTGGGAGCTCCGGCGGCCTCCGCGGTGGCTGGTGGCGGGGCGGGGCTCTTGGGGAGGGATTTTTAAAGGGGAAGAGGAGATTGACTGGGGGAAGAAGATTTTATTTTCTCTTTTCCGGAGAGGCAAGCCAGAAGGAGGGAGAGCGAGGTAGGAAGTTGGCAAAAAGGCTTTTTATTCTCAGAGGCCTCTTTCTTATTTTTCGAAAAAACGGTTGAAGGATGGAGTGAGAGGGAGGAGCACCGAACAGAGAGACCTCTTTCTTATTTTTCGAAAAGGTGGTTGAAGGATGGAGCGAGAGGGAGGAGAATCGAACAGAGAGACCTCTCTCTTATTTTTCGGAAAAACGGTACTTCCTACCTCGCTCTCCCTCCTTCTGGCTTGCCTCTCCGGAAAAGAGAAAATAAAATCTTCTTCCCCCAGTCAATCTCCTCTTCCCCTTTAAAAATCCCTCCCCAAGAGCCCCGCCCCACTGCCAGCCACCACGGAGGCTGCCGGAGCTCCCGACCTCTCTGCCGAATCCTCAGAGCTCCAGCAAAGCCTCCCAGCCAGCGCCGCTCCCAGCCAGCGCCGATCTCCCCCAACTCCCCTCTCCTCTACACTACCTCCCCCCCACCAGCACCTGCAGCCTTGTAGCCACGAGGCATCCCTTTCAACGGGACCGCCCCCACCCACCCACATGTTATAGGAATGGCCGGCAGCAGCATGTTAGTGCTGGTAATCTCTCCCCCTCCCATCACCCCTTCCTGAGCATGGGGGAAGGAAAGAGATGAGAAGGCAAAGGAAGGAACGGAGGGAGGAAGGAAGGAATGGAGCAATGGAGGGTGGGAGGAAGGGAGGAACAGAGGAAGGAACGGAGGGTGGGAGGGAGGGAAAAAAGAGAGAGGAAGGAAGAAACAGAGGGAGGAATGGAGGGTGGGAGGGTGGAAGGAAGGAAGGAACGGAGGGAGGAAGGAAGGGTGGGTGGGTGGGTGGAAGGAAGAAAGTGTGGGAGGGATAGAGGGAAAAAGGGAGGGAGAGAGGAAGGAACAGAGGAAGGAAGAAATAGAGGAAGGGAGGGTGGGAGGAAGGAAGGAAGGAACGGAGGGAGGAAGAAACAGAGGAAGGGAGGGTGGGAAGGAGGGAGGAAGGAAGGAACAGAGGAAGGGAGGGTGGGAGGGACCATGTCCTGATGCTCACCCCAGTCCCACCCTCCTCCACCGGAGACCCTCAGATCTGCCCCAGTCCTGCCCAGGAACCCCTGACGCAAGTGATGTAGAGCTGGCCACGCCCACCCAGTAGGCCACGCCCATCCTGGCCACGCCCCCCCAGGGCAACCACAATGCTGATGCGGCCCTCAATGAAATTGAGTTTGACACCCCTGCTATACAGAGTATTATTTATCTGATTCACACTTTTTGTGGTCATGCTGACTATATTGCATGCCTTCTCCTTGCACTGTGGTGCAGAGGGTTTCCTAAGCAGGGAAATGCGAGATTTAAGCCCTGCTATTCCTGAGTTAGGATAGGAGGTCCATCCTTTAGTTTCTGTAGTCCACCACACATCCCCCCAAAGGGAACTATCTGCATTCACAGACATATATTTTTCCTCATTTGCATATTATCTTTGGTTGCTCAGACCCCCACAGTTTATTAGTTGGCACACATCGAATTCGATTACCTGAGGCTTGGTAGTTTCATGAATTCCAATAGTAAATTTAACAGTGCCAAATTTGTGGAAGTTTTGAGCAAACAGAAGCTTCTGGTCATAATCCTTGGTCCCTATTCCTTGTACCACATACACCACATGGAATACAATCATACATCCCACCTAGTATCCCATTTTAGCAAAGTAAGGGAGTACACTTTGGGCAATGTAAGGCATGTAACTCCTTTTTGTCCAATAGTTTCCCTTCAACTGAAATTATTTGTTTTTCTGTTACCTGGGCAGAGAATAGTTCAGGTCTATTTCCCTCCCCTAATCTAAATAGCCAAAACCTCTCAGGAAGATCTTGACGATGTTGGAAATAGAAATGATCTTCCCACTTTCTTACAGTCTGTCTGAGCCTTGTTCTATATTCTACCCGCCCCCAACTTTCTTCTCCCCCAGGGTAATACCAAATACGATATTTAAACCAAGGGCACAAATATCCAGATTCAATTATACTTGGGCCATATGGCCACTGCAAAGGATCAGTAAATTGTTGTCCAAAAACCATCCACCTGTGGGTCAGAGTCCAAACAAGATTATCTTCTTGCCAGGTGTCCTGTACCCTGAAAACAAGCATATACTTTTCTTGTTTTATTATTTTCAGCCGAAGAGGGTCTCCTGAAAGTTGCACTCTCCACTTCTCTGTCTGTGGAGCCTCAACTTGTCCCTTCAGTTGGATATAATGAGTCCAGCCTTTTTCAGCAGTCCTTACAGCTGTCTCAGTGGTCAGCAGCACTTGGAAGGGGCCTTCCCACCCAGGTTGTAGTTTAGATTCTCTCCAAGATTTAACCAGGACCCACTCTCCAGGCTGGATATTGTGGACAGCAAACTATAACAGTGGTCATTGAGCCAGAAGCCCTTTGTTTCTAAGAAAAGACAAAGAAGAGGACAGCCCCAGTATATAGTTCTTTATATAGGTCTCTTTGGTCTCCAAGTGAGGCATTTCCCCAATACCTCCCATATAGGGTAATCCAAATAGCATTTCATAGGTAGATACTCCCAGGTCTTTTCTGGGAACGGTTCGAATCTGTAATAAGGCAATTGGCAAACACTTAGTCCAAGGTAACCTGGTTTCCAGGATTAACTTAGATAGGTGACTTTTCAAAGTTTAGTTAGCTTTTTCAACTGTTCCTGATGAAGGCGCATGCCAAGGTGTGTGAAAATCCCAAGATATTCCCAATCCTCCCATGATTCCCTGTAACACTTTTGAAATAAAATGACTCCCTTGGCCTGAGTCAATATTTTCTACTATTCCATCTCTGGGTATAATTTGTTCTAAAATTATCTTGGATACACCTGCTGCAGTAGCAGTGGTCAGAGGGTAGGCTTTGACCCACCCGGTCAAGTGGTCAACCAACACCAGAATGTATTTCATTCTCCCAACAGGTGGCAGCTCAGTATAATCTACTTGTATACTCTGAAAAGGTCTTAAGCTTGGCTTTCTCCACCTAGTGGTTGCTTTTTAAGGACTTTTTTATTTATCTTTGTGCATATTACACATCTTTCACAAATTTGCTTAGCCACAGTATATATTCCAATACACCCATATTTTCTCAATATTACAGTACATGAGGAAAAAATAAAGGGTCTAGAGATGAGTCTACCCACTCTGAGACTCAAACAACGAAATGAGAAACCCCAACTAAAGGAAGAAGACTGCAACCAAACTGAACACAATAAGGAACAATTAACTAACAGAGAAAATGAACTCTTAGACCAATGGCAACATGTCACTCATACAAGGAAAAAAGTCAACAACATTGACCATGCAGTCCAACCCAGTCCAGTCCAGCCCCACCAAACCTAAACAATCAATTGGAAGAAAGCATACAAACACCTGGATAAGGGACATTGTCAAGTATACCAATGACTGGAAAGAAAGTAAACCAGACTTCCTGAAGAAAAAAAGGTATGTCTTGGTGATAGGAGACTCAATACTCAGGGGAACTGGAACAGCAATTTGTAGACTAAACTATCTAGGGAGGTTTTCTGTCTTCCAAGAGCAAAGATCCAAGGTGTGACTGAGAGGCTTACTAAAATAAGTCCACAGATTATTATCCCTTTCTCTGCTTTCATGTGGGGATGCAACAAATGATGCAAAGGATGCAACAATGATGCAACAAAGAGCCTGAAAACAATATCAAGAGACTAAGAGAAACTAGGCATGAAAGCCAAAGAGATGGCCCGCAATGAGTTTAGCTCTGGCCTGTGGGGCTGCCCTGGAGACAGTGAGGGGCTGGCCCCTGCTGCCTCAGCCCCTGCCCACCCCAGCCCGGCTGGGCGCTCCCCCAGGAGGTGGCAAGCGTGTAGGGGCTGGCGGTGCCTGGCACCAGCTGTAGCTCATTGGACCCTTGGCCACTCATTGGCCAGCAGCGATGGCCAGCTGGATGTAAGCCATGCTCAGCCTGGCATATGCACTGCACTTGCGCACCTTGGGGCCCTGCAGCTGGCAAAGCACAGGTGGGTCCGAGCATCGTGGCCGTTGGGCCAGCCCTTTAAGCGGTAGGCAGAGGCAGAGGTGGGGATGCGCTGGGCAGCTGCCCCCACACACTGTGTTAGCTGCGTCTGCAGGCAAGTAAAGACAGGGCTGCAGCGAGGCATCCTAGTCAGTCGTTGTCATTGCCACATCGCGGCCCCTGCACACTCGGCCTCTGCCATCCAACCTCATCCTCCAGCTCCGGCCGCAAATATGGGAAAAACCTCCCGCCTGCCACTACACCTCCGACGGCCCTGGCAAACGAGAAGGGCGGGGAGTTCTCATTCCCAAGAGGCAGCCGGAACTCCTTTTCCTGCTCTGCTCTGCCCTGCCCGAGCCCAGCCCAGGAGCTGCTGTCTGCCAAAGTCGGTATGCCGTTTGAGGCTCGTCCTCTGATCCCACCTTCCGTCTCTTGCCCCGTGCTCAGCCCTGCTCCACATGCACCTTGGGGTCCTGCAGCCAGGCCACCCTGCCCTGCCACCCACCTCGCCTTGCTTTGCCTCGCCCTGTGACGGCGGCACCGGCAGCAGCAGCAGCCTCGTCCAGCAGGAGCCCTCCTGCCCCTCTGCTCTCCTCCAGCCTGGGAAGCCCAGCCTGGCCAAGGACAGCGAGCACAGCAGCAGCCTTGAGGAGGAGGTAAGCGCGGCTGGGTGACCCCTTGGGGAAACGGGGCTGGGCTGGGCCATGGGGTCCCAGTGCCCTGGGAGCTCGAGGGCCAGGCTGGGTGCTTCCCTCCGCTGCTCAGGGCTCTGGGCAGCCTGGGGGACCATCAACACTAAATGGGCACCTGGATCCTCCGGGTGGGTCTGCGCCTGGCCTTCTCTCTGACACCCCTGCACTAGAGGTTCTTGTAAATAAATAAATAAATAATTCTAAAGTGTTGGAATATTCATGAGCAGGAAGAGTCATGTGGTAACTCAGTCAGCCAATATGAAGAAAGTGCTACTGAGTCTGTGCAAAAGGTTTGGAGTTAGAAGCTGGGTTTCAGTTTCAGTCTCAGGTCTGTCTCTGCTGTAAGAAGTCTACATTGTGTTATGTTGCTGTAAAGAAGAATGTATGGTATTGTAAATATTTTGCTATGAATATAAAGAGTTGTTTGAATCAGCTAAATGCAGTCAACTGTGAGAGCTTCTGATTTATTTTTCACCAACAGAGAAATTAAAATTCTCTAACATAAAGTATTTTGGATGTTGACACTCCTACAGCACAGTACTTCATTATGCTCCTTCCATCTCTGTTTGATTTTCTTTGAATCAATTACTATCTATACATTAATGGAAATTCAAAATTAGAATTTCCTCTTAAGTTTAGAAATCCCTTGGAAAAGTTTCCTTGTTTTTTCATGTCTGTTTCCATCTTCAGTGTCTTTACAGATGTTGTAATACTGTTTCTTGATACTGTCAAAGATGTCAAAGTTGGTCAATCATTTTCAGCTTTCACTGTTTTCATGCTTCATATGTCCCATGTTTCCACTGTAATTCTGTCCTTGCAGCTTCAGAATTCTTTTTCTGCATGGCAACATCAGCAACTACACATCCTGAAAGCTTTAATATAAGCATTAATACTTCAAAGGATCCTCAGTTCTTCCTCTGTAGGATGAGTGTTATCTGACCTGAGAGACCCATCATCTGGCACTGTATTGTGAATCACTTTATATGCCTATCTATAGTATCTGATTTTCTTGATAAAAATATGAGTGGTTTACTCCCATGCAGTATGAAAATGGTCATTGGCCTCCAGCATCTTCCTATATTGCTTCTCCCTGATATAGGTGCCAGCTTGCTTTAGCTGGACACCTGGGATGACCTACACACCTAGCATTACACTGCCGGGAATATGTAATCTTGGTGTATATTTTCTTCACTGATACCTCCCAGAAACACATCCCTCACCACAATGAAGCAGCATAGCGAGAGTCAAGATGGCATGAAAGTGAATTTGTAGATTTAACTGTAAATGAAAGGGTATATATAAGATAACCTTTATTGTCATTTTTTACTGTGGGCACACTGGCACACATTAAAAATGAAATTCTGTTGCCTGCTCTCAAAAGAAAGTATATATCTACCCATACACATACATAACACACATATACACATGCTACACCCATACACAGGGCTTTTTTGGTCATAGAATGCCCAGAACGGAGTTCCGGCACCTTTTTTGGATGGAACCTTGTAGGTTAGGCAAGGCAGGTTGTATGACATGTGTGAGTTCCGGCACCTTTTTTTTTTTCCTTCAAAAAAAGCACTGCCCATACATATATATTAATCACTGTCCATTTTGAATACATAGCGAAAAGAGGAAGCTTGAGAGTTCACAAGGTTGATGCTATATGGAACAAAACTATGACTGAATCTAGATGTTCTACTTTGGATACCACAAAGCCTCCTCCCAGAAGGTAACAAGGAAAACAGGTTGTGAAGATAACAATAATAATAACAAAAAATGCTTCTTTCAACATGTAAAAAACAAGAAAAAAGTTAAGGAAATGATTGGTCCATTAGTGGGAGAAAGTGGCAAGAAGGTGACAAGCAACAGGGAGAAAGCAGAACTACTCAACTTGTTTTTTGCATCCGTATTTCCATAAAGGGAAAAAACAGTCCAACCTATCAAAAACAGCACCGTAAATAACAGATTAGAAAGACAAGTTAAGATAGGCAAGAAAATGGTAAGTGAGCACCTGTCTACCCTAGATGAGTTCAAATCACCAGGACCAGATGGACTACACCCCAAGGTTCTAAAGGAACTGGCAGATGCGATCTCAGAACCACTGAACTATGTCTTTCAAAGATCCTGGAGCACTGGGGAACTACCAGAGGACTGGAAAAGAGCTGAAGTAGTTCTCATCTTTAAAAAAGGAAAAAAACGGATCCAGGAAACTACAGACCTATTAGCCTGACCTCAATACCTGGGAAGATTCTGGAAAAGATAATCAAACAACGAATCAGCGAAAACCTACAGGCAAACAAAGTCATTACTAAAAGCCAACACGGGTTTGTCAAAAACAGATCATGCCAGACAAATCTTATTGCATTCTTTGACCAAGTGACAAAATTAGTGGATCAGAGGAATGCTGTGAATATAATTTACTTGGCTTTCAGTAAGGCATTTGATAAAGTAGATCACAACCTACTACTTGATAAGATAGAAAAATGTGGGTTAGACAGCATCACCACCAGATGGATTCGTAGCTGGCTGACCGGCCGTACTCAGCGTGTGGTCCTCAATGGAACCGCATCTACATGGAGGGAAGTGTGTAGTGGGGTGCCCCAGGGCTCTGTTCTGGGCCCAGTGCTCTTCAACATCTTCATCAATGATTTGGACGAGGGGATAGATGGGGAACTCATCAAATTTGCAGACGACACCAAGCTGGCAGGAATAGCCANAGTAGTAACTGTGAGAGGGATCTCGGAGTCCTAGTGGACAATCATTTAAATATGAGCCAGCAGTGTGCTGCAGCTGCCAAAAAAGCCAACACAGTGCTAGGCTGCATTAACAGAGGGATAGAATCAAGATCACGTGAAGTATTAATACCACTTTACAATGCCTTGGTAAGGCCACACTTGGAATACTGCATCCAGTTTTTGTCACCAGGATGTAAAAAAGATGTTGAGACTCTAGAAAGAGTACAGAGAAGAGCAACAAAGATGATTAGGGGACTAGAGGCTAAAACATATAAGGAATGGTTGCTGGAATTGGGTATGTCTAGTTTAACAAAGAGAAGGACGAGGGGGGACATGATAGCAGTGTTCCAATATCTCAGGGGCTGCCACAAAGAAGAGGGAGTCAAGCTATTTTCCAAAGCGCCTGAAGGCAGGACAAGGAGCAACGGGTGGAAGCTAACCAAAGAGAGAAGCAACCTAAAACTAAGGAGAAACTTCCTGACTGTTAGAACAATTAACCAGTGGAACCACCTGCCTCCAGAAGCAATGAATGCGCCAACACTGGAATTTTTTAAGAAGAAACTGGACAGCCATTTGTCCGAAATGGTATAGGGTTTCCTGCCTGAGCAGGGGGTTGGACTAGATGACCTCCAAGGTCCCTTCCAACTTTATCATTATCATTATCAAGATCTTGGAAAAGATAATCATGCAACGAATCAGTGAACACCTAGAGGCAAACAAAGTAATTACCAAAAGTCAACATGGGTTTGTCAAAAACAGATCATGCCAGACAAATCTTATTGCATTCTTTGACCAGGTGACAAAATTAGTGGACCAGAGGAATGCTGTGGATATAATTTACTTGGACTTCAGTAAGGCATTTGATAAAGTAGACCACAACCTACTACTTGATAAGATAGAAAAATGTGGGTTAGACAGCTTCACCACCAGATGGATTCATAGCTGGCTGACCGGCCGTATTCAGCATGTGGTCCTCAATGGAACTGCATCTACATGGAGGGAAGTGTGTAGTGGGGTGCCCCAGGGCTCTGTTCTGGGCCCAGTGATCTTCAACATCTTCATCAATGATTTGGATGATGGGATAGATGGGGAACTCATCAAATTTGCAGATGACACCAAGCTGGTTTCCTGCCTGAGCAGGGGGTTGGACTAGATGACCTCCAAGGTACCTTTCAACATTATTATTATTATTATTATTATTATTATTATTATTATTATTATTATTATTATTATTATTATTATTATTATTATTATTATTATTATTATTATTATTAGGATGTATAGCGTCCCAGACAATACTGCGGACCCTGCTCAAGCATCGCTTATATGCTATGTCCTGAATAGAAGGAAGTGAACTACCAATAATCTTTTCTGCCATCCTCACCACTCTTTACACCCAACTCGCACATACTGGGGCCTATCAATAAGAAAATCAAGAATCCAGTTGCACAAAGGAGTATTAAAGCCTAAAAGGCCCAGTTTGTCTACTAGATGCTGAGGAACGATTGTATTAAATGCTGAACTGAAGTCGCCCTTAGAACACGATGGAGCTACCTTATAGTCTGTAATGGCCTGGATGCCTTGCCACATACACCTGGTATTTGTCAGGTCCTGAAAAAATTCTGAACTTTCTGACAATGGGCTTGCTTTGCTCTTTTTATGGCACTTTTCATTTTTTAAAAAAAGTTTTATTATTTTTTTAAACAGAGTTCAATAATAATTATTCAACAAAAACGTGTTGTCTGAGTATCTTATTCACTAATACAAATTAAATTCCTAATCCCTAAATCTTTTCTCTAACCATTGATAAAATAGGTCCCAAGTTTGAAAATATTCTGTTTCTTCTTTTTCTTTCAACCTTAAAGTAAGTCTGTCCATTTCCGCACAGTCTAATTTTTTTTTTGATTATTTCTTCTTCTGGTGGTATTTCTTCATTCTTCCAATATTGTGCAAATATAATTCTTGCCGCTGTTATCACATGTAGAATCAAATATGTACTTTGCTTATCACGTTTTTCTAGCATTATACCTAGTAAAAAAATTCAGGTTTATAGTCTATGTGTTTCGCTAACATTTTTTCTAACCAAGTGTGTATTATTGTCCAATATCTCTTTGCTTTAACACATGTCCACCACATATGATAATAAGTACCTGGTTTGTGTTTACATTTCCAACATTTCTCTGACATGTTTTTAAACATTTTTGCTAATCTTGTTGGTGGCAAATGCCATCTATAAAACATTTTATATATGTTTTCTTTGTATGAAGCCGACATTGTCAATTTATAGTTTCTTTCCCACAAACCTTGCCACTTCTCTAAGTCTATATTATATCCAAAATTCTTTGCCCATACTATCATTGTCTCTTTTACTTGTTCAGCTTCCATTTTGAAATTTAATAAGAAATTGTACATTTTTAATTAACTTTTCATCAGAAGTTAATAATGTCTGATCAAACATAGTCTGTTCTTTGTAAAATCCATACTGTTTAATATCTTTATCATATCTGACTTGCATTTGTAAATGTGACCACCATGTTAAATCGATGCCCTGATTTTCCATCTCTTGCCTGGATTTTAAGTTCCCTTCAGAATTTAGAATATCTTTGTATGTCCATATTTTATCGAGACTGACTAGATTTGGATGTACGAATGCTTTCATTGTTGAAAGCCATCCTGGAATTTTCAAATAAATGTTACATTTTATTTTTTCCCAAGTTAATAATAATGCGTTTCTAATGTAGTGGTTTTGGAAGTATTTATGTATTTTATTTTTTCCATACCATAGAAAAGCATGCCAACCAAGTTGCAGGTCATGTCCCTCCAGATACAGCAATCTTTTATTTCTAAGAGTTATCCATTATTTTACCCATGTTAACACTGATCTTTGATAATATAAAACCCAGTCTGGCAAGCCAAAGCCTCCATTTTCCTTGGCTTCTTGTAACATTTTCAATTTAATTCTAGCTTTCTTTCCTTGCCAGATAAATTTTTGAATTATCGAGTTTAAATCTTCAAAGAATTTTTTCCTCCAGTTTTATAAGGTATCGTTTGAAATAAAAATAATATTTTTGGAAATATATTCATTTTCACCGTAGCAATTCTTCCTAACATCAACAGTTGAAGATTCTTCCATTTTTCCAAATCAAGCTTTATTTGGTTTAACAATTTAATGTAATATCTTCTTTTATTGTTGAACATCTTGCTGTCAAATATATTCCCAAATATTTGACCTTTTTGACTATTTGCAATTCTATTTTTTCTGATAATTGCTTTTTTTGTTTATCTGTAAAAATTTTAACTATCACTTTAGTTTTTTCTCTATCTTTAATCCCGCTAACTCTCCAAATTGTTCTATCTTTTCCAACACTTTAGGAATTGTCTCTAAAGGTTCCTCTAGAATGAATACCAAATCATCTGCAAATGCTTGCAGTTTTTAGGTTTCACCTTTTACTTTCAATCCTTTAATTTCTGGATCTTGCCTAATGTTTCTATTTAAAACTTCCCAAGTTAAGATAAATAGCAATGGGGATAATGGATATCCTTGTCTTGTGCCTTTTCGTATATCAAAATTCTCTGTGTAATCCCCATTTACAATTACTTTTGCTGTTTGTTTCTGATATATTGTCTGAATCGTATTTGTAAAGTTTTGACCAAAGTCCATTGTTTTTAGTTGTTGAATCATAAATTGCCAAGAAACATTATCGAATGCCTTTTGGGCATCTAAAAATACTAATGCCAGTTGTTTCCCTGGATGCAGTTCATAATATTCCAATATATCTAGTATTACTCTCAAATTATTTTTTATTTGTCTCTTTGGCAAAAATCCATTTTGATCTGGGTGTATAAATTCAGTCAAAAATCTTTTCAGCCTCTCAGCTATTATTGAAGTGAAGATTTTATAGTCCACGTTCAGTAGTGATATCGGTCTATAGTTTTTGATCCGGGTCAAATCTGAGTCCTCTTTTGGTATCAAAGTAACATTAGCTTCTGTCCATGTATTTGGAAATTTTGCCTCCAATAAAAGTTCATTACATACATTTTTCAATGGTGAACTTAATATATCTTGTAAACATTTATAAAACTCTGCCGTCAGTCCATCTGGTCCCGGTGTTTTTTTCATTTTTTTGTCTTTTTATTGCCTCTGTCAATTCCATCATTGTTATTTTTTCATTTAACATAGTCTTAAAGTTTTCTGGAATTTTTGGTAAATTATTTTCTTTCATATATTGAGTCATTTTCTCCCATGGAGTTTCTTCCTTGTCGTACAGTTTCTCATAGTATTCTTTAATTATCTTTTTTATTACTTCATTTTTAAATTGTAAACAGCCTTTTTCATCTACTAAATTGATTATCAATTTTTTCTCCTTCTGTTTTTTAAGTTTATAAGCTAACCATCTTCCTGGTTTGTTTGCATTTTCAAAGAAGTTTTGCTTTGCCCTTTTAATTTGTTGTGCCAATTTTTCTTTCTTTTTTTTCAAATATAAATTTTTATTATTTTCATCATAAAAAAAAGCACATCACAAATACATCACAGTGTAAAAACCCTACCCCCCACCCCCCACCCCCGGACTTCACAAACCTAATCCCAGGATACTATTCAACTAAAAGTAAACTAGTATTAATATCCCTAACTCCACAAAATATTATTCTACATAAGTAGGTGAAATATATAA
>NW_015387852.1:23627-42804 GCF_001527695.2 Protobothrops mucrosquamatus
TAAAGTCTTTAGCTTTATTGATCGAGTTAAGCCTGTAGCGTTTGCCAGATATTGTTACAATTATGCCCACCGGTATGTCCCATCTAAAATTTATTTGTCTAATCTTCAACTCCTGTGTCAGAAAAGCATAATCTCTGCGCGCTCTAAGTATTTTTGCTGGAATTTCTTTTAAAAGAATAATATCTTGATTCAAAATTTTAAATCTCTGTTGGTAAAAGAGCTGCATTATTTCATTACGTCTGGACTTTCTTGTGAAATATATCACTATATCTCTAGGTAAATTTTTTTGTCTTGCAAACCAGGAGTTTACCCTGAACACATGCTCTATTTCCAGATAGATTTCCTGACCACACGACAAGGCATCCCCAAGTGCATCTGCAATTACTTGTCTTAAGTTCTCCTTTGGATCCTCAGCCAATCCACGAATCCGAATTGCAAACTCCATGTCACGAAATTGGGCGATCAACACATCACTCTTAACATTTTCCAGACTCTCCTCTACGAGCTCAAGTCTATGATCACTTCCTTCTGCTTTTTGCTCATTCTGTTCCACCCTTTCTGCTATTGCATCCACATAGTCCGCCAAACCTTTAAAAGCAGTTGCCACATTCGCACAATAATCATCCTGCTTCTGTGCTAAATCTTGCTGTTGTTGTGATAAATCCAATTGTTGCTGCGATAGTTGGTCAAATCTATTTTGCATTTTAACATCCATCTCTTGAAACATCTCAGTCATTTGCTTAATAGTTGCAGCCATCAGGTCCTGCAGCTCTTTGCCGGAGGGCGGTGGGGACGAAGAAGATGGAGGGTGTGACGAGTGGGAAGTTTTTGAAGTTGACTGAGGTGTCTGGGTCATCGGAGATGTATATTTTACAATCGAGGGCGCAGTTTTTTTCGAAGCCATATTTGCAATATAGTCCAATTTGTTAAAAAGTCTTGTAAAAAATTCAGCCAGAACAGATAATGCGCCAGTTAAAAGTAACAAAAGTTCAAACCGGAAATCACTTTCACTTCTTGCTGAAAAGTATCAAGTCATCGCCATTTTAAGTTCACTTTCCCTCATTCCAACTCAAATGCAGGGAAGAACATATTATCCAAGTTAGGGTATAGTCCATAAATTACAAAACAGACTTCCAGGGTCGGTTCGTCTGCTTACACGGCAAACTCACAGTTGTCTTTAAGTTGCAGCGGTGGCGGCGGCTTCTAGCTTCGCTGCAGCGAAGGCGTCCTGGATCGCGGAGAAGCCCGGGGCTCCGGAGGAGTTCTCACCTACATCGTCCACAAGGGACGACTCAGGAACTCAACTCCTACCTCGGGCAGCTCACCTATCCCCCTATGCCCAGGGGAAAGGTATCAAGCCGTTTGACAGCTGATGCAGGCTGTCAAAACGGCTTTTACGCAGAAACAGGCGGGAGCAGCAAACAGCTGCGTCCAGCGAAGGCGCCTGCCACCGGAAGTCATATCTGCCCTCATTAACCTGAATTTCTAGTTCACCCTGTTTGCTGTTCATACTCTGTGCATTGGTGTATAGACATTTGAGTCCTTTGTGACTGGCCCTGTGTTTTTCTACATAACCTGTGTGGTGCCTGAGTTCCTCTATTGTCTTACCACCTATTTGGTTAGTGCACTTTGTGTGGCACTCGTTATTAGAGGCTTCATTTTGCTTGACAGCAAGGTTGGTATTCTTGTCCACACACACATCTATGCTACATGCACTGGTAGCCCTATAATTTTTAGATTGCCGGGGACAGGGTTGTTCTGTATCAATTAACTCACTGTCCCCGCTGTTTAGTTTAAATTTTCCTTCAGAAAATCTGTGAATTTATAGCTGAGTAACTCAGTCNGGTGACGGCGGCTTCTAGCTTCGCTACAGCGAAGGCGTCCTGGATCGCGGAGAAGCCCGGGGCTCCGGAGGAGTTCTCACCTACATCGTCCACAAGGGACGACTCGGGAACTCAACTCCTACCTCGGGCAGCTCACCTATCCCCCTATGCCCAGGGGAAAGGTATCAAGCCGTTTGACAGCTGATGCAGGCTGTCAAAATGGCTTTTACGCAGAAACAGGCAGGAGCAGCAAACAGCTGCATCCAGCGAAGGTGCCTGCCACCGGTGCCAATTTTTCTGATTCTGTTAAATTTAAGTTTTATTATTTCCATTTGTCTTTTCAATATTTTCTTTTGTAGGTTTATTTGTAGTTCAAGTTCTAATTTTTTAATTCTTCTCTTAACAACTGACATTGTTGTCTCTTTTCTTTATTTTTTTTCGCCGTGTATGTTATCGCTACACCTCGAAAATATGCTTTGGCTGTATCCCATACATTTTGTAATGTTGTATCTTCTTTTTTATTTTCTTTGAAGAAAAATTCCATTTCTTTTGTTGCTAATTCTATAAATTCTTTCTCTTTTAATATAGATTGATCCAAAGCCCATCTTAATTTTTTCTGCATTCCTTTCCACACCATTTTTAAGGGGTTATGATCTGCCCAAGTACCTAATTCTATTTCAATTTCCTGCATATTAACCCTTAATTCAGGCATCATCCAAATCATATCAATTCTAGACCAAGATTTATGACTATTAGAATAAAATGTATATTGAGATTTTCCTGGATTCGTTTCTCTCCAGATATCTTGTATACCAGTTTCCTCTATCATATTGAAAAAGGTCTTAGGTAATCTTTTTCTTCCTTGTTTCCCTGATTTACTGCTTTTATAGTCTAATGTCCCGTCTGCTATTGCATTGAAATCCCCAATTAAGCATATATTTTGGTATTCCATTTCTATTATTTTTCTGTGAAGGTTTTGATAAAATTCTTCTTGTTTATTATTTGGTGCATATATTGCTATCAAAAGTATCTGTTTTTGATTTTAAAATATTTCTACCATTAATACTCTTCCTTCTTCATCTGCATAAATCATTTTGGAATCTATTGTCTCTTTAACATATATAACTACTCCTTTTTTTGTTGAGCTGATGTATAATAAAGTTTTCCAAGTTTTGGATTTTCCAAAAATTTATGATGTTGTTTTTGTGTGTGTGTCTCTTGCAAACAAATTATATCAATATTTAATTTCTGTAGTTGTTTGAAAATTCTTTTCCTTTTTGATGGGGAATTCAATCCATTTATATTCACTGAAAAAATTCCATTTTCCTTCTCCATTTTGGTTTACTTATATTTAGGTCTTGTTGATCTCATAATCCTCTGCTCTCTTACTATTCCCTCATCTTCTTGATTCATCTTCTCTTTTTCCTCTTCCACCTGTGTAATTGTTTCCTCTATTGTTTGTTCTGTTTGTTTCTGGCTTTTTCCATCCTCTTGTTGATATTGTGTTCTTTCTCCCAGAAATGCTCTATATCTTTCATCAAAATCCTCTGTCTTCCACACTGAGTCCAAATGATATCTTGTGTTATTCCAATTGATTAAAATCCCTTCTGGCATCAGCCTTCTAAAATTTACTCCTTTTGCAATCAGCTTTGTAGTAAAAAAATGATATTGTCTTCGAGTATCCCTTATTCTCTTGGGAATCTGTTTCAACACTACTATTTCTTTATCTTTATATTGTAATGGATCATCTCTAACTCTTCTTAATATCTCATCCCTCATTGTTTTCTTCATAAGTCTTACATGGACTTCTCTGGGCAATTTGTGTTTCCTTGCGTAACTTGAATTCATTCTAAATATTTCATCCACTTCTTGCTGCATCTCCGATCTTTCCATTTCTAGGGCCTCTGCTAATAGATTAATAACCACTTCTGCTATATTTTCCTCTTTATCTTCGGGTATGTTCTGGAATCTCAAATAGTGTACCGCCTTCTCCATTTCCAAAGCAGCGACCGCTCCTTCTAGGTTTTGATTTGCTTGTTCTGATCTTTCATTCTCTGTCATTAGTGCTTCAATTTTTTCCCCAGTTTCTTCTGATTGATCTTCCACCTTCTGAATTCTTTGTTCATTTTTAAGGATCATTTGTTGGTGAACCTCAAATTGTGTCTTTATGTCAAGCATTTGTTTGTTTAGCTTATCAAGATTGTTTTTTGTTTCTTTTTAAAAAAATATATGTTATTAGATTTATATGAATGAGGAAAAAATAGGAACAATACAGGTAGGGGGAAGGAAGGGGATGGGGAATTGGGATGGGAAAAGGGTAGGTACAATAATCTCATGCTTTAACAAACAAGCTACCGTTCGGATCATGGTAGTAAATAAACATGATTTATATCATACTCAACCATTTTAAAATAAAATTAACTATAACCATATTACTACTGATTAATAAACAGATAAAATTCATCTATGTAAATAAACATAATTAATAAAATCTCAACTAATCATAATTGCCAACATTAACGGTTAAAAATCACTAAAAATAAAAATGTTATCAACCTAATAACTATAACTCAATTAAACATCCATCATCTATTTTATAATATTAGGTTCTTTTCAGATTAATGCGTCTCTAACCATTGATAAAATTTTCCCCAAGTTTTAAAATAAACTGAATCATCTTTTTCTTTCATCTCCAATGTTAATCTATCCATTTCTGCACAATGTAAAATTTTAGTAATTATGGCCTGGTCAGATGGTAGATTTTCATTTTTCCAAAATTGGGCTAATACTATCCTTGCAGCTGTTAAAACATGTAGTATCAAGTAATCATTCTCTTTACCGTAATTAGGTCTTAATATTCCTAACAAAAACAATTCCGGTTTAAATTCTATCTGTATTTTCATCATCTTTTCCAACCATCTATGGATCTTAGACCAATATTTCTTAGTGTTAGGGCATATCCACCAGGCATGATAATAAGTGCCTGGCTGTTGTTTACATTTCCAACAAGTATTCGATACATTTTTAAACATTTTTGCTAAACGAACTGGTGTCATATGCCATCTATAAAACATCTTATATAAGTTTTCTTTATATGCTGCTGCTTTAGTAAGCTTAATATTTTTATCCCAAAGTTTTTGCCAGTCTTCTAGATCTATAGAATATCCAAAATTCTTTGCCCATACTATCATTATCTCTTTCACTTGTTCTTCTTCTGTCTTCCAATTTAAAAGAAATTTATAGAGTTTCTTGATCAAATTCTCATCTGTTTTTAACAGAATTTTATCTAATGGATAGCTTTATACATAAAAGAAAAGATGAACCCAAAACAAATTTATGTTGATGAAGAGGGAAGAATATTAATGGTGGAGATTATATGGAACCAAAAACAAATACTGCTGGTTGCGATATATGCTCCCAGTGAGAAACAAGATCATTTTTTTCAGCAATTATATGATAAACTTGTGGACTTAAATTATCATAACTTGTGTATACTTGGAGACTTCAATGCAATTGCTGATCCAGTACGAGACTATAAAAGCAACAAACAAGGGAAAAAAAGAAGTAATATCTTACCTAAATCCTTTTTAAAAATGAAAGATGAACTTTCTATACAGGATACATGGAGAGAGATGAATCCGGAAAAAGCACAATACATCTTTTACTCTAATAGACATAAATCGTGGTCAAGAATTGATATAATATGGACTTCTCACGATTTAAAGACTATGATACAAGAAATTGAAATAGAACCGAATATTTGGGCAGACCATAACCCAATTAAAATGACTTGGAAAGGATTTAGGAAAAGACCAAAATGGTCTTTGAATAAAACAATATTGAAGGAAAAGGAATTTTTACAATTTGCAACAAAAGAAATGGAATTTTTTAAAAAAATTAATAAAAAAGAAGAAACTTCCACTCAAACTGTATGGGCCACAGCAAAAGCATATTTTAGAGGTTTGGCTATAACTTATCTTGCCAAAAAGAATAAAGAAAAGAAACACACAGCATAGATTGAAAGAACAACTTAGTACTTTGGAATCTGAGTTACAAATGGATCTGCAAAAGAAAAAGCTGAAGATACAAATGGAATTAACAAAACACAAACTAAATTTACTTGAGACAGACATAATGGCACAACAGATTAAACGATTCAAACATAATTTTTTTGAAAATGCTAATAAACCAGGGAGATGGCTTGCATACAGATTGAAAAAAGAAAGAGAAAAAAGATCAATAAATAAGCTACGGGACTCAGAGGGCGAGTTACATTGTCATAATGATTTAATGAAAAAAATTACGAAGGCTTATTATGAGACACTTTATAAGGTGGAGGTGGTTTCCAAAGAAGTAATCCAGGATTATTTAAAAGAAGCAAACCTCCCAAAAGTTCCTGAGGATATGCGATAGAGGTTGAACGAGAATATATCAATGATGGAGATTACAGAGGCAATAAAAAAGCAAAAGAAAGATAAAACACCAGGACCTGATGGACTTCCTGCAGAATTTTATGTAGCGTTACAAGATACTATAACTCCAAACTTGAAAGATCTATGTAATGAAGTCTTCACACAGACAAAAATACCAGATTCATGGACTGAAGCTAATATTACTTTGATACCCAAAGAAGATACTGACCTTACACTAATTAAAAATTATAGGCCAATATCCCTACTAAACATGGATTATAAATTTTTTGCTGCAATAATGGCAGAAAGAATGAAAATTTTTTTGACTGAATTTATCCACTCAGATCAAAATGGTTTCCTACCAAAAAGACAGATAAAGAACAACTTGAGGATTATTTTAAATGTTTTGGAATATTACGAAAACCATCCAGGGAACCAGATGGCACTTATATTTCTTGACGCACAAAAAGCTTTTGATAACCTAAACTGGCAATTTATGTGTCATGCTCATCCGATAGCGTCCTGGGAGGAAAGGGAGAGCAGGAACGCGGGTACGTGGTGCAAGCAAGGTTGTTTAATTCCTAGCCAAAACAAAGTCAGCACTGGGAGTGGTTTGCTCCCAGTGCTGTATATAGACATACCACGCCCCTTCACCCCGCCCCCAGTAGCAAGCCACCATCCGCCCTCTGTCCATAACTGTCCCCCTAGTCCGGACACGCCCTTCCTTGGGATCAGCCATGCCCTGCTGGTCTTCCAGTCGACCGTTCGCACGCTGCACCATGCTGCTCTCTTCCTGGACGGCTCCCTGGTTGCTGCAGCCCTGTCCGGCCCGTGTGGGCCTTTCCGCAGTTGCTGGGACTCCCCTGGTGTGTCTGCTGGCTTGCGGGAGCTTGTTGTGCTGGCCGGCCTTTCCCTCAGCGTCCGCGGCCTTCCACACACCCCCGGGGCTTCCAGCGGTCAGCGTCAGCGGTCCTGCCTGGCTGCCGGCAGATGGCTGCTTTCCCCGGGGTTGTGCGGCATCTACGGCGAGCGCCCGGCCTTCCAGCTGATGACGGGGCGCCACGCCGCCCGGCTTCTCCCCTGCTCCCGGCTGCGCCGCCCAGGCCCTCTCCGGCCCGAACACGGTAGGTGGCGGCGCAGGGAATGGAAGGGAGGGGGGAGGGCCGTCAGGCCGTCGGAAGGGCGCCGCGCCGCCCGGCCTCTCCCCTGCACTCGGATGCACTGGCCAGGCCTTTCCCGGCCCGAGCATAGTCAGCGGCAATGCGGGGAACGGAGGGGAGGGGGGAAGGCCGTACCTGAAGCTCTGCGGTGCCGGGGCGGTGCCGACGGTCAGCTGGGCGGCTGCGGCGGCGTGTGGCTGTTGCGGGCTGTGCTGCACCCCCCCATCGGTGGATGACAAGCCCCACGGGGCTTGACATGCGGCCCCCTCTACCACGGTTCCTCCTGGATGGGAAAACAACTTGGGTGAACACATGCTGCCACATGCCGTGGCACCCGGCTTCCCTGGGTGTCTGTGGTGGAACGTCTGTACTAACCGGGGGGCATGGACGTCCCCCTCCCCAACCCATGAGGCCTCAGAGAGGGGGTACCCTTTCCACTGGAGGAGATACTGCACCCGTCCATGGTGAGTTCGGGAATCAAGCACCTCCTGCACTTCGTACTGTGACCCGGTGACCGGCCCCGGCGTGGTCGACGGTGGTGGGGCCCCAGAAGCCAGTTTTAGCAAGCTCCCGTGAAACACGGGATGTACTTTTCCCAAGAACGGGGGCAACCGCAGCCGTACGGTCACCGGGTTGAGTACCTGGACTATTTGGAACGGTCCTATGTATTTGGGACCTAGTTTCTTGTAGGGCACCCGCAGCCGGAGGTACTTAGTTGACAGGTACACCCAGTCCCCCACCTGGAAGGGTTTGTGCTTCGCCCTCTTTTTGTCGGCCTGTGCCTTCACCGCTGCCTCGGCTTGTCGTAGGGTGTCCTTAACCTTATCCCACAGCTCCACCACCAATGTCACCCATGTCTGTGAGGTATGTGGTGTGACCTCCCCCTGGGGCCATTCAGGGATGGGAACAAACTCCACCCCATGCACCACCCGGAACGGGGTAAACCCGGTGCTGCTATGCACGGTGTTATTGTACGCCACTTCAGCAAATGGTAGGAGGTCCACCCAGTCGGTTTGCTGGTAGGTGACGTAGCTGCGGAGGTAGCGTTCTACCATGGCGTTCGCTCGTTTCGCCGCTCCGTTGGTGCTGGGGTGATATGCTGAACTGAGACCCTGGGACGTTCCAAGGAGCTGAAGGAAATCACGCCAAAAGCGTGCGATGAACTGCACCCCTCGGTCTGAGATGACACGTCGGGGTGCTCCGTGCAGATGGTAGACATGCTGAAGGAAAAGTCGCGCCAGCCATTGCGCCGAAGGCAGACCCTTGCAGGGAATGAAGTGAGCTTGCTTCGAGAACAGGTCGATAACCGTCCAGATCACAGTGTGGCCATGACTGTTTGGCAGGTCGACAATGAAGTCCATGGCGATCTCCTCCCACGGCTGGGTTGGATCGGCTACTTTTTGCAGTAAGCCCATCAGCTTTCCAACGCGGGGCTTCGTAGTGGCACAAACGTGACAGGCCCTCACGTACGCCTCCACCTCTGGCTTCAACCTGGGCCACCAGAATTGACGCCGTACCAGATGTAACGTCTTTAAGAACCCGAAGTGGCCGGCCTGCTTGGCGTCGTGGCACCGTTGGAGGACGGTGTTCCCTAGAACCTCGGGAATGTACAGCTTGTCGCCCTTCCAAGCCACCCCGTCTCTCTCTGTCAACAGGCCCGGATGGTCTCGCAGCCAGACGTCACCCAGCATAGCTGCCCGCAAATCCGGCAATGCCCCATCCGCCACCGTACGTGGGGCTACTCGTGCTACCCCTTGGCTATAGGGTGGCATGATTGCCTGTACCACCTCCTCCCGTTTACTATGGTACTGCGGCATGCACGACAAGGCATCTGCCAGAAAGTTCTTCCCCCCTGGCACGTACTTCAGGGTGAACCGGAACCGAGCGAAGTATTGAGCCCACCTGACGTGCTTGGGCGACAGGCGTCGTGGTGTTTGTAACGCCTCAAGGTTCTTATGGTCAGTCCATACCTTGAACGGTAAGGCCGCCCCCTCCAACAGGTGCCTCCATGTCGCCAGTGCCCACCGAACAGCGAACGCCTCCTTTTCCCAGATGGCCTACGCCCTTTCGGTTGCCGTGAACTTGCGGGACGTGTAGGCACAGGGCTGCAACACCCCGCGACTGTTTCACTGAAGGAGCACCGCTCCGACGGCCACGTCACTGGCGTCCGCCTGTACCACAAAAGGGGCTTCAGGCTGTGGATGGAGCAGTACTGGTTCTTTGGCGAACAGGCCTTTAAGGTCCTCGAATGCCTTCTGGCACGTCAGAGTCCAATTCAACGGCTGCTCTGGCTTCGGCTTGCCGGTCAGATGCTTCGTCCGCAACAGCTCTGTCAAGGGGTGAGCCACGGCAGCAAAGGACGGGATAAACTGCCAATAGAAGTTGGCGAACCCCAGGATGTTCTGTCCCCCATCCGACTCACACCCCCCAACCAGTCAGCCGAGGGCTAAAAGACTGCTCAGCACTGCCAAATACAGATAAACACTTGGCAGCAACTCCGTGGCTGCCTGCCAAGACCTTTACTGATAACTCACAGTACAAATACAAATCAAGTCCAGGATAATTTCGGAGTGCTGCAACAGAAGATTCAGTATTGTTCATCACAAGAGTTTCAAACGGCACACCCCTTGCTTATATAGCCTGTGGGGTGTGGCCCAGTGACTCAGCTGAAATCTCTGGCACGGCGTTTTAGCTGCTGCGCACGTTTGTCCCTCCGACGCTGGCGTGGATCCAGCCAAGACGTATCCTCCTCAGAGTCCGATACACCTGGCTCCACCGGTTAGGGTCTTCGTGGACCGACCTGGCCAATCCCAGAAGCACCTGGCTCCTGGCCAATCTCCTCTCCGTCGGAAGACACCGAAGGCCGCACCAGAGGGGAAGGGCCTGGAGAGGGAGGCCTGGCCATCTCCTCTCCTTCATGTTCAGAGCCTTCCTCCTCCGATGATAGGGACCCACAGGACGGAGCCACAACACAGGAAGCTTTGCAACTGACGATGCGTCCTGGGGGCCTGCCATTCCAGTACCGCCTGTACTTTCTGTGGATCCATCTCCAACCCATCCCCTGATATGCGGTACCCCAGGTAGTCCAGCCGGGACTGGTGAAACTCACATTTAGACAGTTTCACGTATAGGTGGGCGTCGAGGAGCTTCCGTAGGACTTGTCGCACTAGGCGAATATGCTCCTCTATGGTGGTGCTGTAAATCAGGATGTCATCGAGATGGACCAGCACGCCACGGTATAGGTGCTCGTGCAACACCTGATTAATCAGTTGCATGAAGACAGCGGGGGCCCCTTGCAGACCGAATGGCATTACACAGAATTGGAAACTGCCGAGCGGACAGTTGAATGCCGTCTTCCATTCGTCTCCACGCCGTATCCGTACTCTGTAGTACGCCTCCCGAAGGTCTAGTTTAGTAAAGATCCGCCCCTTCCCCAGCTGGGCTAGTAAGTCCTTCATCAGGGGAAGGGGGTAGAGATGCTCGACGCAGACCGCGTTCAGACCCCGGAAGTCAACACACAGGCGGAGAGACCCGTCTTTTTTTTCCTTGAACAGGACAGGGGCAGCGATCCGGGACCGGGCTGGCTGGATGAACCCCCTCACCAAGTTCTGATCGATATAGCGCCGTAGTTCTTCGATCTCCTTGGGCGCCATGGCATACATCCGGGGCTTCGGCAGTTTGGCCCCCGGGATGAGCTCAATCGCACAATCGGTTGACCGATGGGAGGTAGCTGGTTGCATTCCCTCTCACAAAACACGGCGGCTAAGTCGCTGTACATGGCCGGGAAGGGGCCCTCCTTCCCCCCCTGTGACTGCACAAGGGCCGCACACCCCGGGACCTGGACCTGGGCCTTGGAGCTCACCCCTGGCGGCTGTGGTCCAACCCCAAGCCGGAGCTTACGGTAACCCCCCTCCCACCATATGACCGGACCTCACTTATCCAACCATGCCAGGCCGAGGATCACTGCCTCTGTCATGGCTGGAGCAACAATGAAGCGGAGCACCTCCCAATGCCCACCCAGATCCATGTGGACTGGTTCTGTAACATGGGTAGCTACCCCCCCTAACAGAGACCCGTCCACCTGCTCAAAACGGACAGGATGGGGCAGCCGTTGGAGTCTAATACCACTGTCTTTTGCTACAGCCCTGCTGATCAGGCATCTGGTACACCCGGTGTCTATGAGGGCCCGATACTCCCTCCGCACCCCGGACTGTGGGCTGGTTAGGGTGATAGGCAGAACGAAGGGGCTTACTGGGTCACTCACCATCGGGTCGTCAGTGGCGGCGTCCTCACTGTCATCAGGGCCTACCTGGTACCTTTCCACCGCTGTGGCGTCCTCCTCCGTCAGGGCCGCCCGTTGAGGCGTTGGGGTTGACGACTGCTTCGCCGCTCTCGACTTCTTGGGTCCCTTTTTTGGGGTTGGTGTGCCCCGTCCGGCTGCCGAGGAACCCCGCGGAGTGGGAGCTGGGCATTCGGCTGCCCAGTGGCCCGGCTGGTTGCACCAAAAGCAGCGGAAGGAGGTCGCACCCGACGGGACCGGAGGCTTTGACGGCCCGGCCTGTTGTCCACTCTCTCTCGGCCTCACCAACAGCCGTTGGGGTCGGCCAGGAACCCCTCCCCCTCTCTGGCACTCCCTTAACCCAGTGTCCAGTTCCACGGCAACCTTACACCAGTCACGGAGCCGGTTGGGCACGCCTCTGTACACGCATGCCTGGCGTAGCTCGTGGTCCAGGCCCGCCTGGAAGTGGTGGACCAGTAACCGTTCCGGCCACGAAGAGCTCAACCGGCCCGCCAACCTCCGGAAGTCCTGGACATAGTCTGCCGCGGCACGGCCTCGCTGCTTGAGTGCCAGAATCTCTGCTTCTGCCCACTGGAGACGCGCCATGTCCTCGAACCGGGCATGTAGGGCTTCGAGGAACAGGCCCGCATTACTCAGTTCCTGGGCATGGTCGCTATAAAGGTCGGCGGCCCAAGCTGCTGCTTCCCCTTGCAACCCCGCGGTGATTGCTACCACCATCGCCCACTGGGATGGATACAGGTGGGCGTACCGGTCCAAATGACTGATCGCGTGGCTCATGAACATAGCCAATTGATCAGGGTTGCCATCGAATGCGATGGGGATGGGCGGTGGACCCCAAGCGATACCCGGCCCCCAGGGGCCCGCTGGTTGGCCAATGCCCTGGGCTCCAGCAGAGGTGGACAAGCTTTGAGCCCCAGAGCCTGGCCCCTGGGCCCTTGGTGTTCCCCTTGGAGGGGCCTCCCACGTTCCACTTGACCCACCTGGCCATGCTGGCTGGAGTTGGGGGGTTGGCACCCTGGCCGCTGGAGCGGCTGCGGCTGGCGTCAGTCGGAGCCGGGGGCTGCTTAGCCAGAAACGGGTCGACTCCGAACGTCCTGACGACCCGTCCACCCATTGCCACGAAGACGGGCCCTGGTACCCAGCCTTGCCAAACCGGTCCCGGAGCATGTCCATCGTGTACTGGCCGGGTGCCGTCGAGTAGCTCCATTCCCCCTCGTCATCTTCCGTTACGCGCCTCTCCCTCCACTCCATAAGGGAGGGCCTGGCACTTGGGGTGTGTGTCTGTCCTGTTTCCATGTTGGCCAAAGCAGGACTCTGCCACCACTCCCCCGTGCCTCCCAAAGCCGTGGCTTCCTGGGCCTCGCCCAAAGAGACCGTGGCCCGTGTCACCTTTGGCCTGACCACGGGCTGTGCCTCTGGAGCCTCTGTGGCGGGTGCATGGCCTGTGGCTCCAGCTGGAACATCCTCCTCAGATCCCTGAGGAGCGTCTTGTTTGCCCTCCGCCATCCCCTCGAAGCAAGGGAAAAAGCTGAGGGGCTATTGAGGTAAAGAGTGCTGACTTACTGTCACGCTCGTCCGATAGCGACCTGGGAGGAAAGGAAGAGCAGGAACGCGGGTACGTGGTGCAAGCAAGGTTGTTTAATTCCTAGCCAAAACAAAGTTAGCACTGGGAGTGGTTTGCTCCCAGTGCTGTATATAGACATACCACGCAACTTCCAGCTGATGACGGGGCGCCACGCCACCCGGCTTCTCCCCTGCTCCCAGCTGCGCCGCCCAGGCCCTCTCCGGGCCAAACATGGTAGGTGGCGGCGCAGGGAATGGAAGGGAGGGGGGAGGGCCATCAGGCCGTCGGAAGGGCGCTGCGCCGCCCGGCCTCTCCCCTGCGCTCGGCCGCGCCGGCCAGGCCTTTCCCAGCCCGAGCATAGTCAGCGGCAACGCGGGGAACGGAGGGGAGGGGGGAAGGCCGTACCTGAAGCTCTGCGGTGCTGTTGTGGCTCCGTCTTGTGAGCCCCTCTTATCGGAGGAAGAAGGCTCCGAACATGAAGGAGAGGAGATGGCCAGGTCTCCCTCTCCAGGACCCTCCTCTTTGGCAATGCCTCAGGTGTCTCCCGACGGAGAAGAGATTGACCAGGAGCCAGGTGGTTCTGAGATTGGCCAGGAGCCAGGTGTTTCTGAGATTGGCCAGGAGCCAGGTGTTTCGGATAGTGATGAAGATAAGTTGTGGCTGGATCCACGCCAGCGTAGGAGCGACAAGCGTGTGCAGCAGAAAAGGAGACGTGCCAGAGATTAAGCTGAGTCACTGGACCACACCCCACAGGCTATAAAAGGGAGGTGGTGGCCATTTGGACTCTGTGACGGACAAAGCTGAATCTCTGCGCTTCATCAAACGACACCTGAATTAAAAGATTGACACAGTATTGTTTTTTGTTCTCTGAGTAAAAGTCTTGGCAGGCAGCTACGGAGCTGCTGCCAAGTTTTCTTATCTGTGGATTGGAGTGTGGAGAAGTTATTTAACCCTCGGCTGGCTGTTTGGGTGTGTGTGTCCGACGGGGACAGAACATCTTGTCCGTCACCCAAACATAATCCATCGTTAACCCACGATGGACCAACAGCTGCAGCAGCAGGTACAGCAGCTGATAGATGCCAATCAGCTCCTACAGCAGCAAGTGGCCCAGTTACATGCTCAACTGGCTTTGGGAAATGCTCCTGCAGCTCTTCCCCCCCTCCTCCTCCTCCCCGTTCGGGATGCCCAGTGAATGTGCCAGAGAGATTTTCTGGGCAGACGGAGCTGTTCCCGGCCTTCATGGGACAATGCCAACTCTTTATGGCGATGAGGCCGGAGGAGTTTCCGGATGATCGGGCTTGGGTGGCATTCGTGATTAGCTTCCTTTCTGGCTCTGCCGCCCGATGGGCCACGCCCCTGTTGTTGCAAAACAGCCCATTACTCCTGGACTATCACAGCTTTTTGCAACACCTGCGGGTGATGTACGAGGACCCCCTGCGTGTTCAGACGGCAGCGAGGCGCATCAAGGACCTCCGCCAAGGAAAGCGCGCCCTGCAGGACTATATCGCTGAGTTCCGACTTCTAGGCCAGGACTCGGCTTGGAATGAGGCGGCGCTGATGGATGTCTTCCAGGATGGCCTCTCAGACGATCTGCAGGACGAACTGGTTCGGGTGGAGATGCCTCAGACCCTCGACGCCCTGGTGATCCAATGCCTGCGCATCGACGCCCGCCTTCAATGGCGACGGCCTCGTCGGCCCCTTCCGGAACCACCGACAGCTTCGGCACCCCCGCGTTTCACACCGACAGTACCCCGGACCACCCCACGCTTTGTGGCCCCGGCTGAGGAGCCCATGGAGCTCGGAGCAGCTAGACCTCAACTGACGGCCCAAGAGCGGATGCGGAGACGCCAAGGGGGATTGTGCCTCTATTGCGGCAAGGCTGGACATTTTGCCACATCGTGTCCCAGGAAGCGGCGTGGGGGCGCTCAAGCCTGTTCCGGAATCTCGGCACGACCAACCGGGAAACGGGCCAGGCCTGGCCTAGGGGAAACCCTGGGCCAGGCACGTAGCCATGCCCCACCGGAGTCGGCGACTGTGGACTGTGAGTCCCCTCGGCACCTTATTCTGGACACCCGGGTGTTGTTGGCCAATTGGTCGGAGGGGCTTCAGGCACATGCGCTGGTGGTCTCCGGGGCCACGACGAACTTCATGGACCAGGCCTTTGTGGCCTTTTTTAAGGTTCCCTTGGTTCCGGTGGACCCTCCGTTGAGGGTTGAGACTATCGATGGGCGGGAACTCGTGGCAGGGCCCATCAAATTTGCTACCCAGCACCTCACCATTGGGAACCACGAGGAGGCGATCCAGTTCTATGTGACAGCGGACCTGCATTTTCCATTGGTCCTGGGGATGGCCTGGCTTTGGGCCCACGATCCTCAGGTGGCATGGTCGACAAACGCCATCTCGTTCCCGAGCCTGCAGTGCGTCGACCATCTCCGCCACACCTGTGCCAGCCAGGACGTCTCCATCCCGGCCGTCTCTTTGCCTCCTGAGCTGATGCCCTTCGCCGATGTGTTCAGCGAAAAGGAGGCGGACCGATTACCCCCGCATCGACCCTACGACTGCCCGGTGGACCTGCTGCCCAATGCGCCACTTCCCGCGGGCCGCCGGTATTCCATGTCGGAGCCCGAATTGGCCGCCCTACGGGACTTTCTGGACAAGAACCTGGCCCGAGGGTTCATCCGGCCTTCTTCCTCCCCGCTCTCAGCCCCGGTCCTCTTTGTGAAGAAGAAGACGGGGGACTTACGCCTGTGCTGTGATTACCGGCACTTGAATGCCATCACAGTGCGGAATCGCTACCCCCTGCCACTCATCCTGGAGCTGATGGAGAGGTTGCGGGAGGCCTCGATCTTCACCAAGCTCGATCTCTGAGGGGCCTACAATCTGGTGCGCATGAGAGAGGGGGACGAGTGGAAGACGGCGTTTGGCACCCGATATGGCCACTTCGAGTACACCGTCATGCCGTTCGGGTTGACCAACGCCCCCGCGGTCTTCCAGCACCTGATGAATGACGTGTTTCGGGACATGTTGGACCGGTTCGTGGTGATCTACCTGGACGATATTTTAATCTATTCCCAGACCCAGGAGAGCCACCTCCAGCATGTCCGCCAGGTCCTGCAGCACCTGCGGGAGAACCAACTCTATGCGAAGTTGGAGAAATGTTACTTCTTCCAGACTTCCATAGAGTTCCTCGGGCACATCATCACCTCCGAGGGCATCGCGATGGACACGCACAAGGTGGAGGCCTTGCGCAGTTGGGAATCCCCACGTCGGGTGAAAGACGTCCAGCGTCTGCTGGGGTTCTCCAACTATTACCGGACATTCATCCCGGCCTTCGCCACCCTGACCTTGCCGCTGACCCAACTCCTTCGGAAGAAGGTCCCGTTCCAGTGGGGGCCCCCGCAGCAGCAGGCCTTCGAGGTCCTCAAGCAGGCCTTCATCACGGAGCCGGTCCTAAGGCATCCCAATCCACACCGTCCGTTCGTGGTCGAGATGGATGCATCCAATGTGGCGATTGGAGCGGTACTGCTACAGGCCCCGGTGGATGGCAACACTCTTTTTCCCTGCGCTTATTACTCCCAGAAACTCAATCCTTCCGAGCGCAACTACATCTAGGAAAAGGAGTTGCTGGCTATCAAGGCTGCGTTCGAGGCTTGGCGGCATCACCTTGAGGGGGCCCGACACCAGGTGGAGGTGCGGACGGACCATTGGAACCTCGAGCACCTCACCACGGCCAGGAAGCTGAACCAGCGGCAGATCCGGTGGTCGTTGTTTTTCGCCCGGTTCAATTTCCACGTCGTGTATATTCCGAGCAACCTCAACCAGAGGGCGGACGCACTATCCCGCAAGCCGGAATACTTCTGCCCCAAGGACTCCCCCCACAGACGGTGCTGCCAGCAGAATCCTTGGCCGCGGTCCAGGAACCGGCAGACATGCGGGCTCGGGTGCTGGAAGCGCAGCGCCGTGATGACTGGTCACAGCAACGGAAAGCGGAAGTCGGCCCAGCGTCCCCCTGGACCTTGGAGGAAGGCTTGCTGAAACACCGGGGCCGGCTGTACGTGCCCACGAGTCCGCTCCGAGCCCTCGTCATGAACCAGTGCCATGACAACCACGCGGCGGGGCATTTCGGCCTCTTTAAGACCTTGCACTTGGTGACACGGACTTTTTGGTGGCCTCGGGTACGGCATGACGTGCACGTGTACGTGACGTCCTGTGCGATGTGCCGACAGGCCAAACCCACGTCCGGCCCACCGCCGGGACTCCTCCAGCCGCTGCCGACACCGGAGAGACCGCGGGGTGCCATCTCCATGGACTTCCTAACAGATCTACCACTGTCCGCCACGTTCACGACCATCCTTGTGGTGGACATGCTCACCAAGATGGCCCATTTCATCCCGTGCCGCGGACTGCCATTGGCCCGCACCACGGCCCGTCTGTTCCTGCAGCACATCTTTTGCCTCCAGGGTGGTGTCGGACCGCAGAGCCCAGTTCATGGCCCGCTTCTGGAAAAGCCTAATGGCCGCGCTGGAGGCGCAGCTGTGCCTGTCATCGTCGCACCATCCGGAGACTGACGGGGGCACGGAGAAGGTCATCGGCATCCTGGAGCAGTACCTCCGCTGTTTTGTCAACCAGCGGCAGGACAACTGGGCCAAGTACCTTCCCCTGGCGGAGTTCGCCTTCAACAACTCCCAACACACCTCCACCCAGATGACCCCGTTCCATGCCAACGTCGGCTACCATCCACGGCTTTTCCCGTTGTCCATCTCGGATTCCCCTGTTCCCGAGACCCAGGACTTCCTCTCGGAGCTGCAGGCGGTGCAGCAACTGGTGAGGCAGCAGCTGATCCGGGCGAAAGAGGACTATAAACGGGTCGCTGACCGCTCCCGACGGGCAACGCCACCACTGGCAGTCAGAGATCGGGTGTGGCTGTCCACGAAACACCTCCCCACGGACCGGCCAGTGAAGAAACTGGACCATCGTTTTATCGGTCCCTTCCCCGTCGAGGCAGTCATCAGCCCGGTGGCCTACCGGTTGACCCTACCATGCTCCATGCGGATCCACCCCATTTTTCCATCGGTCCCTCCTGGTCCCTGAGGCCCCAGCGAGCCATCTCCGATGCCTGATGACGCCTGCCCCCCCAGCCGCAGCCGATGAGGAGGACACCTCTTGGTACGAGGTTGACAGTATCCGGGACTCCCGTTGGTTGAAGGGGCGCTTCCAATACCTCATCGCCTGGAAGGGATATGGCCCCGAGGATTTCAGCTGGGTGGACGCTGATGTCATGTGTCTGATTAACGAAACACTTAAAAGGACTTTCAGGCATATTTTCTCCTAAAAGCATTTATTAAGGTTACAGAGACGTCAGTACAGCATGGAGGAAATGCTTAGGTCTGCTTCTCTTCCGTTACACATATACATTCCAAGCATTTCCCACTCCCTTATTGTAGGGTCATGGTTCACATCTTCCAATCAACTTGGAAGATGTGATTTACTTCCGGTTTCTTTCTCCCGGGCTATCCTTATGCTCCTCCCTCTTCCCCAGTTGCTGGTTTAACTATATAAATACCAGACAGTTCTGCACATTGTCAAAGCAAGAATATACAGTATTTGCAGCGTTGACATCCGGCCCCCCTTACAAGAAGGACAGATCCTGTAAAGCAAACCAAAGCATATGTTAAGGGTCATCTTTCGGTTTGTTGGGGTGTTTCACATGAAAACTTTAGACCAATCTATTAGCCTTTACTTCACTGGATTTCACCCAGGTGGCTTCGGATAACGGGTATCCCTTCCATTGTATTAGATACTGCAATTTCCCTCTAAAAATTCTAGAGTCAAGAATACGCTTTACTTCATAGTGGGTCTGTCCCGCAACCACGAGGGGCCCAGGTGCCTTCTTTGGAGGAGGTCTTAACGTGGAGCCC
>NW_015387852.1:42814-47035 GCF_001527695.2 Protobothrops mucrosquamatus
GATGATCCTTACTATGGGGAAAGGCCCCAAGAACTTTGGTCCCAATTTCTTGCTGGGCAACTTGAGGCGTAGATATTTAGTTGACAAATAAACCTTTTCCCCAACTTGGAATGTTCTTTGGGGAGCCCTCTTTTTATCAGCCTGCTTTTTATAGGTTTCAAAAGTCTTTTTTAAAGCAGCTTTTGTGTTTCTCCAAACTACTTCCCACCCCTTCACCCACTGGTCAAGTGTCTGGGAAGCGGAGGGCATCTGAGGATATTCAGGTATTGGGTTGAACTCTTTTCCTGTGGACACTCTGAAAGGCGTGTAACCGGTGCTGCTGTGCACAGAATTATTGTACGCCACCTCCGCAAAAGGGAGAAGATCAGTCCAGTTCGTCTGTTGGTAAGAAACGTAGCACCTAAGATATTGCTCCACCATTTTGTTAGCGGCTTCCGCGGCCCCATTGGTGGCCAGATGAAAAGCAGATGATAAACCTTGAGATGATCCAATTAATGTAAGGAAAGTCCTCCAAAACTTCGCTGTGAACTGCACCCCCCCTGTCCGAAATTATCCGCTTAGGGGCGCCATGCAGCCGGTAGATATGTTTCAGGAACAAATTGGCCAGTCGTTGGGCAGATGGGAGTCCTTTGCAGGTGATGAAATGAGCCTGCTTCGAGAACAGGTCTATTACAGTCCAGATGACAGCGTTTCCACTACTTTCAGGTAGGTCTACTATAAAGTCCATAGCTATTTCTTCCCATGGTTGAGAAGGGTCTGCCATGGGTTGCAGTAGTCCAGGGGTTTTCCCTGGGATTCTTTTCATTGTGGCACATACAGTACAACTTTTTACATAGTTTTCCACATCCCTTTTCAGCCCCGGCCACCAAAATTGCCGGCGGGTGAGGTGTAGGGTTTTCAAATATCCAAAGTGTCCAGCCTGTTTTACATCATGGCTGTGTTTGAGAGCATTAAGATGGAGGGCTTCTGGCAAATATAGTTTCCCCCCTTTGTAAGCCAAGCCATCCCTGCACGTTAGGGAGGTTTGGTTATCTTTTAACCATTGATCGGTGAGGAGCTCTCGTTTTATTTTCTTTACCCCAGGGTCATCAGGATTGGGGACCTTGCGAGGCGTAAGTTGAGCGGTAGTTTGTGGATTGGGGATAATTGCCTCGTTAACCTCCTCCCGTTCGCTTTTGTATTGGGGTAACCGGGATAGCGCATCAGCTAGGAAGTTTTTTCCTCCTGGTGCGTACTTTAGAGTGAAGTTGAAGTGGTTAAAGTACTGTGCCCACCGCACTTGCTTTGGGGACAATTTGCGGGGAGTTTTCAGTGCTTCTAGATTTTTGTGATCTGTCCATACTTCAAATGGCACCTTGCTCCCTTCTAGATAGTGTCGCCAGTTTAATAGCGCCCACCTAATGGAGAAGGCCTCCTTCTCCCAGATTGCCCATCTCCTCTCGCTTTCAGTAAATTTCTTAGAGGTGTAGGCGCAGGGTTGCAGGACCCCACTTTTGTTCTTTTGTAGTAATACAGCTCCAACTGCCACATCGCTGTCATCGGCTTGAATCACAAAGGGCTCCCCTGGGCAGGGGTGCTTTAGGACCGGTTCAGCAGCAAATAGTCTCTTTAAATTCTCAAAAGCTGTTTGACAGCTCGTCCATGCTAGTGGTTGACCCGGTCGTAGCTTCCCTCCTTTGCCTGTTTTGAGTAGTTCTGTAAGGGGTAGGGCAATCTCGGCAAAAGAGGGGATGAATTGACGATAAAAGTTGGGAAAACCCAGAAAGCTCTGGAGCTGTTTGCGAGTCTTTGGGGGCTGCCATTCGATTATAGCTTTCACCTTGGCTGGATCCATTTCAATCCCCTCGTTGGAAATTCTGTAGCCGAGATAATCTAATCGGGTCTGGTGAAATTCACATTTCGACAATTTGGCATAAAGCTTGGCATTCAATAGTTTCTTTAACACTTCTCTCACTAGCTTTATGTGATGAGTCATATTCGTGCTGTAAATCAGGATGTCATCAAGATACACCAAAACCCCTTTGTACAAGTGATCATGTAGGACCTCATTAATCAACTGCATAAATACGGCTGGGGCCCCCTGTAGTCTAAATGGCATGACTTTGAACTGATAGCTCCCCATAGGACAGTTGAAGGCAGTTTTCCACTCGTCTCCCTCTTTTATTCTCACCTTAGCGAGATGGGTTAATAAGTCTTTTAGGAGGGGGAGGGGATATTTATTTTCCACACTCACAGCATTGAGACCCTTATAGTCTACGCAGAGATGAAGAGATCCATCTTTTTTTCTCTTTGAACAACACAGGGGCTCCCACGGTAGATTTGGCCCATTTGATGAACCCCCTCGCTAGGTTTTTGTTCACATATCGCTGCATCTCCTCCATTTCGAGGGGGGACATAGCATACATTCTTGGGCGTGGGAGTTTGGCTCCTGGCACCAGTTCGATGGAGCAGTCATTGGGTCTGTGAGGGGGCAGGGCATTGCATTCTTTTTCACTAAATGCCTCCGCCAGGTCCCGGTATTCATTGGGGATGAGTGGTTCACCTGGCAGTGGTGAGGCAGCCATGTGCGCTCGCTCATTGGGTGGCCTAAGGTGTCCTGCAACATCGGTTGAATCAGTGGGAGGTTTAGGCCCTATAGGTAGTCTCACAGTTCTCATTCCTTTCTCCCACCAGATAAACGGCTTCCATTTGTCCAACCAGGCTAGCCCTAGGATCACAGTCTCAGTCATTTTTGGAGCCACTAGAAAGCGAATAAACTCCCAGTGCGCACCTATTTCTAGGCGTAAGGGCTCGGTTAATTGTGTGACAAGAGTCCATCCCATCAGGGAGCCATCGGCTTGCTCAAACCTCACAGGTTTGGAAAGCTGTTTTGCCCATATGCCCATTTTCATGGCAAACGGCAGACTAATAATGCAGTGGGTGCATCCAGAATCAATTAGCACGTTTAAGTCCATTTGTGCCCCAGACTTAGGGATTATAAGTTTGGCGGCCAGTGAAAAAGGCAGGATTTGTCGACTCACCATCGGGTCGTTCTCTCCTTCATCGTCGCTATCAAAGGAGGGTAGAGCAGGGGCGGGTCCACCTGGAGTCTCGGTGTTCTCCTGCGTGGGGTGTATAATCTGGGCAACAGGTTCCTGCATGACCCGGTTGGATTTCTCTCTCGTCAGCCGCTGGGCAGGTTTCCTTCTTGCCGCTGGTTCCAGTCTGCTCTGCAGTTGGGGGTAGGGGACCGGACAGTTTGCTGCTCGTTGTCCCTCCTGTCCGCACCGGAAACACTTAATTGATGGGCCTGTAGGTGGCCTGGGTCTCTCAGCCATTGCAGTAGTTGAAGGCTTTCATGGGGGTGATTGCTGTTCGGGTTGCTCTGGTTGCTGCTCGGATTCGTGTGGGGGAGGCTTCTTATAATGGCCGAGCTGAACGTCTAGCTTCACTGCTGCCTGGTACCATTCTTGCAGCTGATCAGGTACGGCTCGATAGAGGCATGCCTGAGAAAGGTGATCGTCTAATACCTCAATGAAGTGATGGATTAGGGATTGTTCAGGCCACTCCTCTATTCGACCTGCTATCTTGCGAAATTCCCGCATGTACTCCAGGGCAGGCCTGCCGGCTTGTTTTATTTTGTGGATCTGTTCTCTTGCTTTAAGACCAATAGATGGGTCCTCAAATCTTTCCCTCAGCCCTAGGAGGAAGAGTTGGGGGTCCTCCAATTCGGGGGCTTGCTCATTAAATAATTCAGCCATTTGGATGCTTCTCCCTCTAGGCTGGGCGCAATCACATCGACCATGGCCCCCGGGTCCGGGTAGAGATAGGCCCAGCAATTCAAATGAGAACACACTTGGTTGAGGAAAAAAACCAGCTTCTCTGGGTCCCCATCGAAGGTTGCTCTGAAAAGTGGTGTAACCCTCATTGCGTCATCAGATAACCGCCCGGCCACCCTCTTCAGGGTGACCTGTTCCCTCCTTCAGTTGAGGGGAGGGGGGATCCCCTGGTGGGGAGGGCTGAGGATTTTGCTCAATATCTGCATGACAAAGTCGCTCAGATCCGAGAGGGTTTAGACTCCGACTGGGTGGCCCCGGAGGAGGTGGCAGGAGCAGGTCTTGAGACTATTATATGGGAGGAGTTTGACTCTGTGGCTCCCGAGGACGTGGACAGGATCCTGGGGAGGCTGAATGCAACCACATGTTTACTGGATCCGTGTCCCTCCTGGCTGGTACTGGCGGC
>NW_015387852.1:48197-72110 GCF_001527695.2 Protobothrops mucrosquamatus
AGCTTGCAGGACTGGCCTAGGGGAAATTTTTAGCGGGGTTTTAAAATAATTTTAAATTAATTTGGCCAAATGTTAATATTGTCTTTTAATTATGTTTTTAATTGTAGCATTTTGTATTTTTGTAGTTGTTTTATCTGGCTGTTAGCCGCCCTGAGTCCGCAAGGAGAAGGGCGGGATATAAATATAATAAACATAATAAACATAAACATAACATAACATTATAGGCTGTTGGGGCCCCCACTGTGGCTGTTGCTGCTGGCCCCACCCTGGCTGCAGATTTATGCCCAGGGGTTGCACGTTCGGGGGCTGTGGCCAATCTCCCTGCTGTGGTCGGTCTCCCACCAGCTGCTGATCTCCTAGCTTCTGCACCACCCCAAGCTGTTGCAAGGCCTCTATTAGCTGTGGCATTCTCAGATGCTGCTGATCATCTACCTGTGGGGGGTGCCAATCTGCCCATTGCTGCAGAGGCCTCAGTCTGGGATTCCCTCTGTCTTCAGGGCTGCAGTTCCTGGCCGGGGGAACCAGGATCTGATCTGCAAGGGAGGGGCCGTAGGCTTCTCTCTGCAGGAATCGATTTCTGCTTTTCACATCTGGGGCTTGAAATCTTTCCAGTGACTCACCCAAAGCTTGAGTAGCAGGCCATTCATTAGCTCTGTACCATTCTGCTTTAGAAGTCTTTGCTCCCAGCTGGGAGATCTGCCAGAATTCATCTTCCTGAGGCAGGTGAAAAATGCCATTAAGGGAGATGGAAAAATACTATAAACAACATTTTAATTAACAGAGGTGATGTGTTGCAAGCATTAACTAATATTATAAACTGGCTGAGTGTGATGACCTGTGTGCAATTCTATGAAGACACCTTTACAAGAAGTGCCAACCGAAGGTCTCAGATGGTGTAAGATATTACGCGTGTAGGGCAGTGTGGTTTTCTGTCAATTGTATCAACTTCTCTTTTTCCTATGTGTGAGGTCTCAAGATATAAACTTCTCTCTTTTAGTGTGTTAAAGGTAGATAAGAAGTCATCCATTAGGTTACGCGTGGGTGGCAAGCTGTATAAGAATGACACGCTGGGAATAACCCAGTGTTCAGAATTTGTCATATGAATGCTCTGAACCTTTGTGCAAATAAACCTGTTTTCTCCAACCCTTCGTGGTCTTGTCTTCTGAAGTAAGTATCGTGGTTTCCCACTACAATTATCTTGCGACCGCGGCAGGACCACAAGGAGTCTTGGGGCTCTCTGGAGGGCTCATCCCGGTGCCAGGGGCCTGTAGTGTTAGGGGGAACATCCCAGGCGCCATCGGATCTTTTACTCCGAGGGACTTCTCTGTGGCACAGGGCTCCAGCAGCAGCGGTCAGCCACTCCAAGAACCACAGGTGAAGGGAAAGGAGACCAGGCATCTTTCCAGCCGGTTAGAGGTCAAAGGATTCGCCTGCAGGCAAGTATTGGATGGGGAAACAATCCCTCCCTGTAAGCAGGGACGGGGAAGAGGACTGATCACCCTCTCTTTGGAATAAGGTGGGAGGACTGTTGTGAGTGTTTGATGTGAAAGGCTACTGAGTTTCCCAAAGGTGACCATGAGTGTCCGGCACCCTGGGCCAGTAGAGAGTGAGTGGCGTTCGTATTTCCCATCGGAGGCCGTGATCTTCCGGCTCCCTGGGTCGGGCGTGAACAAGTGGAACCCCCAGTGTTATCCCGAGTGGAAGGACCCCTTACCTTCCTCTCACCCCTTTCCTCTAATTGTCTTGTCTGGTGCCCTGGGAGGCTTATGGGTGGTGGTGGAAGTGTGCCCCTTACTTCATTGGGGTGTATGTTGAAGCATTTTAGTTCTGCTTATGGGACCCAGGACTATGGTATTAAATGGAGCAAACATAAGTTGAGGATTTTCTGTGAGGTAGATCGGCCAAGCTTTAACGTAGGCTGGCCTGACACGGGGACATTAGATCCCTCTGTTGCTTTAAAAGTACATCAGCTAGTGTTCCACCCCACGTTAGGACACCCAGACCAAGCCCCCTATATTGATGTGTGGCTCGGCTTGTTGCAAAGACCTCCACCATGGATTCAGAAATGCAAAACAGAACAGTGCAGACTCCTAGTATCACGTGTCGTGCCACCCCAGAAGGCTAAGAGATCCATCCAGGTTCTACCTAGTTGCCCAGAAGAACTGCCACATCCGCCGCCGTATGTAGCCTCGCAAGAGTTGGGGGGGATTTCCTTAATACCAACCTCCTCATCTGCCCAAGGGTCCATGTGGCATTTGGACTGGCTGTCCCCTTTGTTAAAAAGTTTTGAGGATAGAAAAAGCCGGGGACTAGCCATAACTCAACAAGACATGGCTGAACCTTCAGCGAGAGGTGCTGAGGGGGGGGCGAGGCAGAGGAGGAGCGTACGGAACTGCAAACAGAGGACAGAGGAGTGGAAGGACCGATAGCCGAACGAACAAGGGTGAAGACTGAGCAGGCGTCTTTGAATGCCCCCCTTAGACAGGTGGATCAATTGGTTGTCAGCATTGTTAATGCAGGAAGCTAATAAATTAACTTTTGGGCAGGAATTAAATATTTACATGCCGCATGCCCTCAAAGCTGTCTTGGAAGCAAAAGGACATTTGTGGCTGACTAACCCACGCATGCTAAAGTATCAAGCCCTAATAACACATAATCCAATGATTACATTAATACAACCAAACACTCTGAATCCAGCCACGTTGCTGCCTGAACCTGACCTGGAAACAACACATAGTTGCATACAAACCATAGAAGAGACTTATGCTAGCCGTCCGGATATGAAGGACGTTCCCCTCCCTAATCCGGATTTTACAATATACACAGATGGAACTAGCTTTATGCAAGAAGGAACTCAGAAGGCAGGATATGCTGTGGTGACTTTGGAGGATGTATGGGAAGCTGAGTCCCTTCCCCCAGGAACCAGCGCTCAGCTGGCTGAATTGCATGCATTAACTAGAGCCCTGGAGCTGGCAAAGGGAAAACGCGTTAACATTTATACAGACTCTAAGTACGCGTTTCTGACAGTGCAAGTTCATGGAGCATTATACAAAGAAAGAGGTCTAATAACAGCAGGAGGAAAGGATGTTAAGCATGGATCACAGATATTGCGTCTGCTGGATAGCGTGTGGAAACCCAGGGAAGTAGCTGTAATGCACTGTAGAGGGCATCAAAAGGGAATATCAGACATCCAGCTGGGAAATAATAAGGCAGACCGGGAAGCTCGCATTGCAGCACAAAAGGCACCTACTGTGCAGACAAACTGCCTAGCTGTATGGGTCCCCCAGAATCAAGAGCAAGTTAAACCAAACTATTCCCAGGAAGACTTAAAGCAAATTGAGGCACTTGAAGCATGCCAGGAAGATGGCTGGTGGATCCTGCCAGACCAGCGAGTCTTTATCCCAGGATATATGGCATGGGATGCAGTACAACAGGTCCATAGGCAACTGCACCTAGGGAAGACGGCGTTAGCAAATGCCCTGAAACGGGAGGTCTATATTGACAAAATACACAGCACTGCAGCAAATGTTTGTGCTAGGTGTGAGATTTGTGCAGTCAATAACCCAAGGCAAGGACCCCAACTGCCTCAGGGACACCAGCCCAGGGGAAATTACCCCTTTGATTCTCTGATGATTGACTTTACTGACATGCCACGTTCAGGTCCCTATAGAGCAATGCTAGTCATAGTATGTACATACACTGGATGGCCAGAGTGCATCCCTACAAGGACAAAAAAAGCAACTGAGGTCGCAAAAGCCTTGCTCCACATTATTATTCCCCGGTATGGGTTGCCATCTAGGATTTCCTCAGACAATGGTCCTGAATTTATCCACAATGCTACCCAAAAGATAGCAACTATGTTAGGAATAACATGGAAACTTCACTGTAGTTTCCATGCTCAGTCGGGGGGAAAAGTGGAAAGAATGAATAGAACCATTAAGGATAAATTGGCAAAAATATGTCAGGAAACCCAGCTTAAGTGGCCAGATGCTTTAAACCTGGCCCTGGTTGCAGTACGGTGTGCCCCACAAAGAGGATTACTTGTGTCACCATTTGAATTATTGTATGGCAGAGTCCCTAACCTACTCAGGCCAATTGTCCAGAACACTGGACTGGTGGCAGATATTGTCAAATTGAAACAACTGCAAGCCCTCAATACAGTAGTACAGAGGCTGCAACAATATGTCTTGACCCAAAGGCCCCACATCCTGGTTACACATACACATGATATACATCCAGGACAAGAGGTTTGGGTAAAGGACTGGAAAAGGGAAGTTTTAAGCCCCAAGTGGAAAGGGCCATATACTGTTGTTATGTGTTCTCCCCTTGCTATTAAGGTGGCAGAGATCAAATCGTGGATCCATTGGTCCCGAGTTAAATTGGCTGCCCCTGCCCAGTGGAAAGTGAAGAGTGACCTAACACACCCTTTTAGGCTAACTCTACACCACAAAGGAAGGAGCCTCTCCCATTCTGGTGACACCCCGGAAGCTGTCCCCCTGCAAATGGGAGAGGTGAAAACAACCCCTGCAGGTGTTACTCCGGAAGCTAACACCCAGCGCACAGGCAACAAACCCCCCCCCCTGCCCTGGAAGCTGCGATCGCGCAGCTAGCGTTAAGTTTCTCTAAGTATGGAACCCAGCCAAAGGATGAGAGAAACTGCCTGTATTAGAAAGGGCCTCATGCCAACTATTTGGGTGGTAGTGGTGCTGTTGCTGATTAGCATTGTCATTAATTCCCTGTACCTGTATAGAGTAATCATTGGTAAGGGCAGTGTTGGGAATGTACCAGACAGGTGGCAAAATGATACTGATGATCAATAGAATTATTAGACTGCAGGCAGTCCTGGATTTAGCTGGTAAAAGAGTGGACAAAGCTTTGAATATATTATCTAAATCAACAGATCAGCTCAGGACTGCTGTGTATCAGAATAGGTTGGCTTTAGATTACATATTAGCTAAGGAGGGAGGTGTGTGTGGAAAGTTTAACCTTTCCAATTGCTGTCTACAAATTGATGAGACTGGGAAGGTTATTAAACAATTAACCACTGAAATGAGACAACTAACCCACAACGCTGACCAAGAATGGAAAGGTTTTGACTTTGCCCAAACGTTTAGCTCTTGGTTTCCAAAACTTCCTGGCTTACAAGCTATTGTGGCCCTTATTGGCTTGGCGACTCTGCAGCTGGATGTGTAATTTTACCATGTATTCTGCCAATCTTTGTACATGTAATTTCTAATAGCCTTTCTATGCTTGTGGAAAAAAGGGCCATAGCCCAGGTTATGGCCTTATGGGATGAGGGGGAATATGTAAGATTGAGCGCACCAGATGAAGACCCCCCAATATATGAAACTCCCCAGTAATCCTGAGATTTAAGTGAAGTTTCAAAGGGGGGGAAATGAGGCAGGTGAAAAATGCCATTAAGGGAGATGGAAAAATACTATAAACAACATTTTAATTAACAGAGGTGATGTGTTGCAAGCATTAACTAATATTATAAACTGGCTGAGTGTGATGACCTGTGTGCAATTCTATGAAGACACCTTTACAAGAAGTGCCAACCGAAGGTCTCAGATGGTGTAAGATATTACGCGTGTAGGGCAGTGTGGTTTTCTGTCAATTGTATCAACTTCCCTTTTTCCTATGTGTGAGGTCTCAAGATATAAACTTCTCTCTTTTAGTGTGTTAAAGGTAGATAAGAAGTCATCCATTAGGTTACGTGTGGGTGGCAAGCTGTATAAGAATGACACGCTGGGAATAACCCAGTGTTCAGAATTTGTCATATGAATGCTCTGAACCTTTGTGCAAATAAACCTGTTTTCTCCAACCCTTCGTGGTCTTGTCTTCTGAAGTAAGTATCGTGGTTTTCCACTACATTCCCACAGCATGCTGTCTGTTGTTTCCTCCTCTGGGTTATCAGCAGCTGCTGCGTCTTGAAGCAAACTAATTTTTTTCATGATAGATTTTTCTTCCCTGAATCTTTACCAGCTCCTCTCAAGCCTAGAGACAGTGGATGGAGTTCAGGACCCCAGGTCGGTTGAAAAGGATTTGAGATCTTAGCATGATGTCATGGTTCCGACTAATGAAACTCTTCAAAGAACTTCCAGGCATTTTATCCTAAAAAGTCTTTTTATTCATGTGACAAATTGTCGGCATGGCATGATAAAAGGGATGCTAAGATCTGAAATCTCCACCCACCGAGCAGTTATTTTTGCTAGCATTTCCCCTCCCTTATTTTGCTGTCATGATTTACGTTCTCCAATTAGTTTGAAGGGCAAAGGTTCTCTTCCATTCACTTTCGTGGGCTTTTCTCTCCTCCCTCCCTCAACTGGATTAACTCTAAAAGTACCAGACAGTTCTGCATATTTTGTCAAAGCAAGAATATTCAATATTAGCAGTGTTGACATCGGTTTCTAATGGCTTTGTTCTGCTTTTATAGTAATCCCCACCTCCTGAGCACAAGAAATTATTTATTGTGCTGGACCAGCCAGTTAGCTGAGAACTGTATGTTAGAATGTTTGGCATTTAAAGGGTTAAGTGCTGTCTCCTTAAGAGATGGCTTTTGGGGAATGTAGTTTAGCTGTTCAGTGAATCCTATAATTATCCAGTTAAGTGGGAGGAGTTTCAAAGTTATTGCAGGACATCCTGTTACGTGTCTGGGTAAAGAAATGCCTTTGTGTGAAACCAGCATGGGGATGCATGCAGGGATATTGTCTACAACCACGCTAAAGCTGATATGAAGAAATTACTGTTTTTACCTACGCAAAATGGACAAATATGCCAAACCAGAAGCATCTTCAGAATAGTAAGTTCTGCTAAGAATTCCTGGAATAAATATTTGTTTTACAACCATTTTCTTGTTGAGTTTATGCTGTCTGGACAGAACTACAAAGCATCTTAGTTCGGGTTCCGGAACAGTAAAAACAGTATTAATCTTCATCTCTGCTCTCTCTTCGCTAAAAGTAAAAAGTTATTGTAAATTCTCTATGTCCTGCCTGGATGAAATGAAAGCAGCTGCACCCTTGCAAGTAAAAACACTATTCCCCATGTCTGTTTGCCAGCCAATGTTTTAAAGTAAAGAGATATTGTGCGTTTCTCTCTTGCTGAGTAGAAGAGGAAAAGGTTTAATTTTCCCTAAGTGCCAATTTCATCTGCATGCATTTCTCTTCATTAAAGTAAAAGAGTTAAAATTGGGTGCAGCCTCCCTCCCCGAACATTTCTGCTCATTGCATCTCATTGCCAGAATTTCTTGCATGACTATTAACTCTTCACGTGCCTTCAAAGGAAAGAAATGTGTGTGTAAAAGTCTTGTTTCCTGCAAAAGTTCTGCTTGCTACTCAGTCAGTCTGTTTGAGAGAATTATCTGAATGAGAGAGACTTTGAATTTGCAACCATACCCGTTTGATTCGATGGCTCGTTTACCTGTAACATGAAGTAATCTGCTACAAACACAGTTTTCAGAAATCTCCATTGCCTTTGCTTTAAAAGATCTTTCAGAGCAAGCAGCCCACCCCCACCTCCTGCCTGTAAGCTCAGCATGTTCGAAACAACCATTTGCCCTCCACTGGCCCCATCAGCCAGGACAATAGAAGAGTAATAAATCAATTTGTTGCTAAGGTAAACCAATTTGTTGTCATAGTAACCTAGCAACTGGTGGAACAAAGCTGACTGTCTCCACCTTTCTCTTGGAATTAAAGGAATTTGGGCAGGGAAAAAGATTGTTTCAAAGCAAACCCACATTTATGTTACCTGCTATCAAAGCCTGAATTCAACTGTCTGCAAATAGTCTAAGCCAGGCAGTTTATGTAAAAGTATCTTGGCTCTGGAACGCTAATCATTATGACTGCAAGTTTTTAAGACCAAAGTTGGAATTTGACCTAGGCAAAGTAATTCCTTGAAAATTCCACTACAAGCCTTCAGCCTTCTGCAAATAGCAGGCTTGCATCAACCCAAGCAAACAGCACCCCCTAGTGGGCAAAGAGTGAACATCACCTGAAGTACTCACTCACGCAACCAGCGCCACCTTGTGGTCAAAGAGTGAACTTCACCTGAAGTAATCACTCATGCAAGCAGTAACCCCCTAGGGGTGCCTCTACTGAGTGCAAATTAAGGAGATACAAAGCAGCAAATTAATCTTGCTTATTATCACAAGGCCTAACAGCCCAGGTGGATATTTACTAGGAGCCAGTCAGAGCTCAGTAATCTCCAGATGGCTAACAGCTTGTAACGTGGTTCTAAGAAGACAGAATTTGGCTGGCTTTTCTCCAAGCACCCCCTAGTGGTTAAAGAAGGAACTTCACGGAAGCCTTTAATCATGCACAGAGAGAGCCCTCTAGTGGACAAAGGGTGAACTTTGCTGAAGTACCCACGAACACAATCAGTACCCCCTAGTGGTGCCTCTGCAGACAGACAGAGCACCCCGGTGGCTGATCTGCAAATAACAGGCTTGCAGTTACCTCTGCACAAGCATCTCTTGGTGGCCAAGGAAGGGATCTCCCTGCAGCGCCTACCCAGATAGTGTGACCCCTAGTGGTCAAAGAGTGAACTTTGCTGAAGTCTCTAACCATGCAAACAGTGTACCCTGGTGGTCAAGGAAGGAATTTCCCTGAAGTGCCTACCCAGATAGTGACCCCCTGGTGGTCAAAGAGTGAAGTTCACTGAATTCGCTTCAAAATAGCTAGGAAGTTTTCTGAGCCTGTCCTAGCCATAGCGGAGTGTCCCATTGATTGAGAACAGTTGGTTCAACCAACCAGCCTTGGTAAGCCACTCCAACCAGCCAGCCAAGGAGAAATGCTGCAACCAGCCAACCTTGACTTGTACACAGAAGCTGATGTCCAAGCTTCAAAGAAGCCAAAGACATCCCAGATACCCTATGACCTGAGGCAACAAAGAAGGCCTACAGAAGCCATGCGATTGCATATGATTGAAAGATGGCAGTCGTACCATGAACACCACAAAAGCAACTGGGAGAAATTACAGAAGCTCTGCCAAGCGCCGAAAGAGGGGCTCTCCCCAGAATGTGTGTTCTCATTAGAAGAGGATAGGGATGAGGCTCTCTTCCGATGGATATATTACGCACGCCGTCTCGAAAGGATCCAGTCGCAACTACGAGACCCAACACTAGATAGCACGATGCGAAGCCTCAAACTAAAAAACAAGGAACGTAATAAGTTTCTAGAGAGCTTAAAATGCCTCCCAGAGATTGAGCCTCACCGGAAAAATATACTAACCGAGAGGGCCAAGTCCAAAGTTTCTCGTCACTCTAAAGCATCTTCTCGTCGCAGCCAAGCATCCCGAGCCTCAAGGGCAGAGATCCTTGCCGCCCAACTCGCACAAGCACGAATCGATTCCGCAATGGCTGACGTCGCTGTACAAGCAGCAGTAGTAGAAAAACAGTAAAGGGAGGAAATGGCCAAAGTGCAAACTGCGGCAGCCCTACGCGTGGCAGAGGCAGAGCGACAGCAACAGGCAGCAGCCCTACATGTGGCAGAGGGACAGCATCAGCAAAGGGAAGACATGGTCAAAGCTCAGGCCAGCTTTGAGATTTCCCAGCTTGAACAGAAAGCAAGAGAGGCAGCCGTAAGAGCAGCGGTTTTGCAGAGAGAGCTGGAAGGTGCTATATCTATGCACAATTTGGAAGGGCTAGGAAGAGAAAGCCTTCATAACCGTGTGCAGGCCTACGTCGACGACCAGAGTGCGATCTGACACCAGCAGATGAGAGCACCATGGCTAACCACAAGTTCCCCAAGACCAAGTAGACAGGAAGGAGAATCTCAACAACCAGATGTGCCAACTGACCAGAGAGCCGGCAATGCACCATCTGAACGACGAGACACCCCCCCAACAAGTAAGCACACAAGAAGTCAGGCCCCCTCAGCTTAATGTTAAGGCAAAGGAACTCAGGCCAGACCTTCAAGGTCCCTTGTCTGTGCCACTGGAAGTTAACCCAGACAAAATTGACAAACACCCGGGAGCCCGGCATCCAGACCCTGAACAGCTACAGCAAGCAGCTTCTACTCCTCCTTCAACCAAGAAGCCCCAGCATGGCTCCAAAGAGTGCCCAGAGGCACCCGCCAAGGTCAACTGCACATTAGTGTGTAACGACCCACCATTCCCCAGTGAACCCCCAAGCAAAGAAACATCTTTCACAATGTGCTCTGTGCCACAGAGCACGGCGGGGAGGAAAGCCACTGGACTTTGCATCCAGCCGTTAGATGGGAGCTCACGGTTCCTAAATCCTGGATTGGTCATCCCAGGAACGTTCTGTGTCGACCAGCTCCCCCCAATTGCCTTACAGTTCCTAAATCCTGAAGCCGAAATCTTGGCTCCATTGAGAGTAGATGCCCCTGTCACCTTTGCCCACCACGGAATGGTCAGAGGCCCAACAAGCCCCTCAACTGCCTTTAAGATGGAACCTGAATGGGTCATCCCAGGAACGGTCTGTGTTGACCAACTGCAAACCCCAACCCAGGTGAATATCTCAACCACCTCCATTCTCAGTAATGGAAGAGCACCTCACCTAAAACCACGCCAAGAACACTTCACGCTTGTGACAACCAAACCCATTTTGGAAGCAACAGTGTTGCAGACCAGTAAGAATTACAACGACTTAGCCTTGTCCATAGAGGACAAACAATTTCTGCAGCAATGCACGTATGTCCCGTTCTCCCAGAGCAACACACACTGGGACGGGCCGCGTCCGCCAGAACAGAAACAAGACTGGGAGTCATGGAGTACACTCCTAAGTTGTCTCCAAAGCATACACGTGCAATGCACGTATGTCTCCAGCTCACCCGCCACCATACAAAAGAAAGAATTGTACGCCTTCTCAGATGCGTCAACGAAGGTGATTGCAGCCATAGGATGCATCAGAGTCTACAGTGGGGAGAGCCACATTCACGTTGTTTTCGTCATTGGAAAGGCGAAACTAGCAACACAACAAGGCCACACTGTACCAAAGTTAGAACTCTGTGGTACCATATTGGCCGTAAAACTCACCAATCTGACAACGAAAACGATAGGCCTTGAGCTGCAGTCCACCACCTTCTACACAGACAGCAAGGTGGTGTCAAGCTACATCTGCAACCAAAGCAGATGCTTCTACGTCTATGTAGGCAATAGAGTAGAAAAGGTTGAAACATCTTCAAGCCCTGAGCAATGGCAACATGTGCCAACAGATAAGAACCTTGTGGACCAAGCTAAGCGGTCCACCCTTGCATCACAGTTGACAGAATTGATCTGGCTAAAAGGTCCTGAGTTCTCGGCTTATCCAGACAGCCTGATGCCACAGAGACCAAAACGCTATACGCTTCTAGCTCCAGATCAAGATGCCAACGTACAGCCTCAGGCACCAAGCAAATTTCTCAGACAGGACGAGAAAACGACCGTCCAGACCATCTGCTTGTCCACAATGGGCAAAGAGACAGAGAAACCACCTTCTAGCCGTTTCCTAGAATCAGCCCGCTTCAAATGCTCCTCTAAACGGAGACCCCTGAGATTGGGCATAGTATTGATCGTCCTGATCACTTGACTTAGCATCCAAAGAACTAACTTTGTAGGAGCCTGCAAGGACTTACAGACTATTGAAGGCATTTGTCATGACCCAGTAATTGACAAATACCTGAAGGCCAAAAATTACCCTCCCCGTGCATCTCACATGGGAGAAGCGTGGAAGCACATGATTGGCGTACCCTGCAAAGTCATGGACTCTACGTCGAAAAATACATCCACGCCCACACATGAGGTCCTCACTACCCTCATGACAAAAGTAGCAGCCATCACCACCGCTCGTCCGGTGGTTCCAGCTTCTCCTGTTCCTGAGTATCCTGTGGTTCCAGTCTCTTCTGTTCCTGTGAATCCTGTGGTTCCAGTCTCTTCTGTTCCTGTGAATCCTGTGGATCCAGTCTCTTCTGTTCCTGTGAATCCTGTGATTCCAGTCTCTTCTGTTCCTGAGTATCCTGTGATTCCAACTTCCTCTGTTCCTGAGAATTTTTGGGTTCCAGTTTTTCTGATCCAGAAATTCTTTTGGTTCCAGTTTCTCCTACAGGAAGGAGACCTTGTCTTGCTGAGAGACAAGGGCGCATACCAGAACTATTGGCTCATGAGACTTGTGCATCAGGCCCTACCCAGTTCTGATGGACTAGTTTGCCAAATTGAGGTCCAGATCGTGACTCAAAGACTCTCATGAAGAGGCTTTGCACCACACTGATCACCGACTTGGTCCCGCTGCTGAAGAAGAACGAACTGGAAGATTGATCCTCAAACTATGTATATTGTGTTTACCTCATGATTGCATTGTTTGATGTAATACCTTTGTTTATCTCAGTTATAGTTATGCATGTTTTGTATTTACCTTACAGTATGCATGTTTTGATGTTATGTTTTGCTTATTTTAGTTAGTAAGTAGTGGAAATTTATATTTCCAAGCGGGGAGTGTGCTGGACCAGTCAGCTGAGAACTGTATGTTAGAATGTTTGGCATTTAAAGGGTTAAACGCTGTCTCTTTAAGAGATGGCTTATGGGGAATGTAGTTTAGCTGTTCAGTGAATCCTATAATTATCCAGTTAAGTGGGAGGAGTTTCAAAGTTATTGCAGGACATCCTGTTACGTGTCTGGGTAAAGGAATGCCTTTGTGTGAAACCAGCATGGGGATGCATGCAGGGATATCATCTACAACCACGCTAAAGCTGATATGAAGAAATTACTGTTTTTACTTACGTAAAATGGACAAATACGCCAAACCAGAAGCATCTTCAGAATAGTACGTTCTGCTAAGAATTCCTGGAATAAATATTTGTTTTACAACCATTTTCTTGTTGAGTTTATGCTGTCTGGACAGAACTACAAAGCATCTTAGTTCGGGTTCTGGAACATTTATTATTATCCACACCTGGAATACCACATCCAGTTTCAGTCACCACATTACAAAAGAGATGTTGAGACTTTGGAAAAAGTGCAGAGAAGAACAACTAAGACGATTAAAGGCCTGGAGACTAAAACATATGAAGAACTGTTGCAGGAATTGGGTATGGCTAGTCTAGAGAAAAGTAGGACTAGGGGTGACATGATAGCAGTATTTCAGTATTTGAGTGGCTGCCACAATAAAGAGGAGATCAACTTATTTTCCAAAGCACCAGAAGGCAAGACAAGAAACAATGGATGGAAACTAATCAAGGAGAGAAGCAACCTGGGATTAAGGAGAAATTTCCTAACAGTGAGAACAATTAACCAGTGGAACAGCTTGCCTTCAGAAGTTGCAGGTGCTTCATCACTGGAGGTTTTTAAGAAAAGACTGGACAGCCACCTGTCTGAAATAGTATAGGTTCTCCTGCTTGAGCAGGGGGCTGGACTAGAAGACCTCCAAGGTCCCTTCCAGCTCTATTCTGACTTTAGATCTGTGTCACCTAAGTATGATAGAGAAAGAATGCATGCAGCCTTAGTCTTAATTATTCTAGCGTAAAAAAATAGGCTTCATTTTCTTTCACTATGTAAGTGTCTAGGTCAGCAGCTTTTCCTTGCTTATATAAGCAATATGCACTGAACTTGCCTCACAGTCTCTGAGTTCAGGTAATTTTTTATTGCCATCACCACCTTGCTGTGCGTACACACACAGCCTTCACAGTGCAGTGCAATTTACACCTAGGGTGTAGGAGATTACCAAGTGGAGCCCGAGGGCGGGGTCAACCACAGCTGTGCAGCAGCTAAGCAGAGCAGAACACACAGATCAGCACATCATAGCTAAAAACCCCAGCAGTGGCCAGGTAACTGAAGGGCAAGAAGACAAGGAGGAAAAGGATAAGTACAAAACACTTGTGGACAGGGAGGAAAGGGATAAACTTTCAAGGCAGGGAGTACAGGGTTAAGAGCAAAGCATTTCCTAGAAAACAGCTTGAGATTTCCAGCAAAAAGAACTGCATATCACTTCATAAAGGGCCAAGAACTTTTGTAAAATTAAAAATTTTAAATCTTTGGACTTCTGGTTTTGCACTGTAGCGGCCTAGGGATTATGGAGCTCCCCACCCCAAGGCTGGTTTCGCCCTGCCAGGGGACCCTAAATGGGTCTTAAGTTGCCCTGGAGAGGCGACGAAGGAGTGGACCCCCGTAGATCACAGAAAGACAGTGGTCGATCCGTTTGATCCAGGGGAAGCACTCCAACCCAACAGGAGAAACGCTAGCTGCACTTCAGTGACTAGCCCAAGCTACCAGCAGCTGAAGTCCATATAATAACTGTGAACAGCGTGCTTAGAACTGGGTGAGAATATCAATCTTCTCTCTTCTATTTTGTAACTGATTTCCTGGAAAAGATCCCCAAGAAGCAAAAAATCCTCCAAAAGTGAGAAGGGAGGGGATTGCACCCCCACCCTTCCATAGACGGAAGCGGTGATTTAATTTTTATGGGGGACAGAAATAGATTGAAATGAAGTTAATAATACTACAGTCTGGATAAATCTGAAAATTATGAAAACCATTAAGATTTTACATCTGAAAGAGTATTGATGAAATTACAAAAAAAACCTCTTTGTTTTAAAAGTTGGAAAATGAATAGCTACTGACATCTAGTGGAGGATTAGAGTATAGAACAGCAGCTGCATTGACTCAGAAATTGGCAAGATGCCCAGAAATAAAGAACAACTTGTTCCTTTGAACCTCAGTGACTTCTAGCCAAATAGAGAACAGCTGGGAACAGAGGAAAGAAAATACACTGAGCCACCTACTACAGATTGAGAACTATATTTGTTTTAAAAACTGCTGACCTTCTGGGATTATAAACACTTACTGAGCTGTGATCTCTAAGCTCAAGAATAGTCTGCAGAGAAAAACCTTGACTTTTGGCTAATTTTCTAGTGGGGAATTTGCTGGATGGTTAAACATTCTGGATTGCAATTTTGGCTGGCTGATAATTGTAAGACCCCTGAACAGAAGAACTGTTATAAAATACTGCTTTCAGTGGTGCTTTGACAATTGGAAATGCACTGGATTATAAAAACCATATATAAAGACAAGAACTATATAAGATTTGGTTGTTTGGACTTTAAGATTGGCTGGTTTGACAAGGCTAATCACAGAGACTATGGTACTGGTGAAAGAATATTTGGAGGGGGGAGATAAAATGGATGTTGCATACCTATCTAAAAGTGGTAGGAAACCACACCTAATATCTCCTGAAGACCCCAGCCTGGAATATCAGAGATCTGCAAGAGCAATACTCCAAGACAAGGCAAATATTTTCCAGGAGGAAATGTATGCAATGCTGTGACAGATTCAAATGACAATGGTTTCAAATCATGATAAGATTAAAAACAACTTTGACGACATAAATGAGCATATCTCTAACCTAAACGTACAAGTAAAAAACTCTCAGAAAATGACGATAAAGAATAAACAAACAAATTGGATAACAGAACACAAATTAGAGGACAGTGATCCAAAGAGGGAAGCTACAGATGAAGAGAACTTCAAATACAAATTCAAATAAAATAAAACTTGCAAGGTTTTGCCACAACAATGGAAATGGAAAAGATATCTTATTTTTCAGGGCTTCAAAACAAACTTGAAGAGAGGAAAGAAGATCTAATAAAATAGATTATAGAGCAGCCAGGAGAATCACTAGAGTCTGGGAGACAAAAAATGTATGTCCTATCTAACTTGTCTTTCCTATTCCCAACAACATTTACAAAAATACAGGAAGAATCCCCTCACAAGTTGAACACACTGACTTGGGAAGCTACCTGGAAAAAGAAGAAAGCTAGAGTCGGATTCAAGAGATTTGATTCGACTTACCAGATGGAGTACTATATGATTAAACACTTGTCTGAATTGGGTTAAAAGAATAGATAAATTATGGATATAAAGGGGTCCCACAGCAAGAGGGATAAGATATACAAGTAGTATAGTATTTTTTATAATATATGAAATGTAAAAATATTAGGATGGTGTATGTGAATGAAAAGTTTGGATATTCAAAGGTAATTAACTTTGAGAAAATTATGACTGATAAGAATGGTTTGAATACAGAGGGGAAATTAAGCTTAAATAAGAATCTTGAAAACAGGACATATAGTGACTTAATAAGATGACTTTTATAAATACAATTGAAATATAAGCTGATCAGAAAAGACGTCATATGCTGATGTTACTGTTATTTGTACAAACACAAGAAAAATGTTTATATCCAACTTCGTATGTATCGAAAATATTAAGAACTATATTTGTTTAATATTGACAAAAGGAGAACACTATTGGAAGAAGAGAATATCAAAGAAATGTATCATTAATTAATATATTGATTATGGAACTACAGAAATTAATTATTATTGATTGTTTTTTAAATATATGAACCCAGACAACACACTGTTTACTAAACACTAAAGATTGTTATTGTAAAAAATCAATAAAATATATTTAAAAAAATCTTTTTTCATATTTTTAAATTTTTTTTTTTAATTTTCAATTTCTTTTTTCAATTTTTAAATTCATTCTTCAAATTTTTAATCTTTTTTCAACTTATTTTTTTTCAGTTTAAATTCTTTTTTCAGTTTTAAATGCTTTTTCACTTTTTAAAACTTTTTTAATTTTAAATTTCTTTTTTCAATTTTTAAAAATTCTTTTTCATTGTATATCTGTTATATACAATCAATTTTTTAAAAAAAATTCCTTTTTCTATTAAAACATTTAAAAACAGTTTACTTATTTTCATTCTTTAGAAATTTTTAAATTCTTAACGATCTAAGAGGAAAAAATTTTAAAAAATCATGGAAAAAGAGACAGACACTTAAAAACAGGGAAGATAATAATGATTTTTTCAAGACAGAGAATAAAGACCCAATAACTTTTGTAAACTATTGTAAACTGATACTTCACACAGGGGAAATATTTAATTTTTAGAAATTTTTAATTTTTTAAGAAACAAAAAATGTCATGGAAACAGAGACTGACGTTATAGTGACTTGCAAAATATGTCATATGTTTGAGCTTATGCCCACAGAAGACCTAAACTATGTATGTATCAAATGTAAATTACTGTATATAAATTACTACAAGAAAAAGTAAAGGGTATAGAGGCAACTCTAGCCACTCTGAAACTCAATGAACAAAGCCAGAAACCCCAACCTAAACAAGAAGACTACACCAAAATTAAACATAATAGGGAGCAGACAGCTTCTAAAAAAATGACCCCATATATAAACCTAAAGAAGAAGACTGATACACCCAATTTGAACACAATAGGAACAAACAGCTTCCGTAAAAAATGACCCTATATATGAACCTAAAGGGGAAGACTGATGGAAACATGTTACTTTTAGAAGAAAACAACAACCAAGACCAAAACTCCTACTATCTACCCTAGCCCACTCCAATGAAGCCCCTCTGGAACTGAATAATCACTTTCATAGCCTCCCCCTGGAAGAAAATATGCAGACACTCACAAAAGAGCATTCATCAATAGTTTCTAAAAAAGAGGCACAACCCAACATTCCTGTGACAGGAAGAAAACTATCCCAGACTTCCCTAGGGAAAAAAGGCAAGTATTGCTGATAGGAGATTCAATTCTTAGGGTAACAGAAACTATAGTCTGCAGACCAGATAGTCAATCTAGGCAGGTATATTATCTCCCTGGAGCAAAAATCAAAGGTGTAACTGAGAACCTTACTAAAATAATCAATCCCATGGATTACTACTCCTTTCTTCTCCTACATGTGGGGACCAATGACACAACAATGAATCTGACAACAATAACAAGAGATTACGAACAACTAGGGAAGAAAGTTAAAGAATTAGGAGCACAAGTGGTGTTTTCATCTATACTTCCAACAAAAGGCCAACATCCAATGAGGGAGCAAAGCATTTTAGAAAATTCAGGTTTCTCACTCACTCTTTAAACTGACTAAGCTCCCCCACCCTGGGACGGAGAGTGACAGTGGGACGGACAATGACCCCCTGTTAAGTTGCCCCATAATACCTGTAACAATACCAGTTGAATTAGTTGTACCTTCCTCGGGGCGCAAGGAGGGCTTGACTGCATTATTGGACACAGGCTGCACCAGGTGCCTGGTCAGCCCTGGCTTAGTGGAGAAACTGGGGATGTGGCTCAAGGAACTAAAAGTTCCTGTGGCATTCTGCCAGCTAGATGGCTTGGTAGCAGGGTGGGTCCCCACAACATTTGTTACAGAACCTGCAGAGATGAAGATGGGGCCCCAAGAAGAAACCATCAGTTTTATTGTGGCACCAGGCATTGACAAACCCATAGTGCTGAGCTTAGCATGGCTAGTAAAATGGAACCCTTCCGTAAATTGGAGGAAACAAATGTTAAAAATCAGGCAGAGACCAGTCGAGAGGGAATTGAAAGAGAAGCTGACCTTGCAGTGGCACGTGTCACCCATGAAGAAAGTGAAAGGGGAAAGTGCTGCAGCAGAGCACGAACAAGCAAAGGGGGATCCTCGAATCCCCAAAGAGTATTGAGACTTACAAGAAGTTTTCAGTGAAAGAGATTTGGACATACTTCCCCCTCATTGTCCCACAGATTTCTCCATAGAGATAGTACCGGGGCCAAATTGCCTAAGCCAAAACTGTACTCCATGATCCCAAGAGAACTAGACAAGCTCTGATCCTTTATAGACAAGAACCTAGTGCAGAGTTTCATTCAACCAGCAAAGTCACACATGGCAGGACCTGTACTGTTTTGGGAGAAGAAAGATGGGTCCCTCCATCTATGCGTAGATTACCGTGGGCTCAATGCCATTTGTGTTGAAAACATCTACCCCTCCCACTGATGAAAGACATGCTTGCCTACATAGCCAAGGGGAAGATTTTCACCAAGTTAGACCTAAGAGAAGCATATTATTGGGTGCGCATTAAGAAAGGGGACAAGTGGAAAACAGCCTTCAATTGCCCACTAGGATGCTTCCAATTCTGAGTGCTGCCTTTTGGACTACAAGGAGCACCAGCAGTCTTCATGCAATTAATTAACAAGGTCCTGCATGAACACTTATATAATGGGGTCCTAGTTTATCTAGACAATATTTTAATCTACACTGAAACCATGGAAGATAGAGCAGTGCTGAAAAAACTCTGTGCCATCCAGCTGTACGCAAAACTCTCTAAGTGTGAGTTTCACAAGAACAAAATTGACTACTTGGGCTACCACATTTCCCATGAGGGGGTTGAAATGGACCCTGAGAAGGTACGAGCAGTAGTATAGTGAGGGGCTCTGAGCACCCAGAAACAGCTCCAAACCTTCCTGGAGTTTGCCAATTTCTATCAACAATTCATCCCATTGTTCGCCCAAATAGCACTACCTATCACTAACCTTCTAATGACTAAGGGAGAGGGGAAACCCAAGCTGAACCAACCCCTCAAATGGATGATGGAATGCCAAGTGGCGTTAAAAAAGCTTAAGTGTCTGTTCACATCCAAAACTGTGCTGAAGCACCCAGACCCAAACGCTGATGCTAGTGATATGGTGGTCAGGGCTGTCCTACTCCAGAAGAATGAGCAAGGGGTTCTGCAGCCATTCACTTACAATCTAGAAAACTATCTGAGACTGAGCAGAGATGGCCGGTCTGGGAAAAGGAAGCATATACTGCGCGGTGGGCTCTCCTCACATGGAGACATTTTTGGAGGGTGGTAAAGCCCCTTTCGAGGTGTGGACAGATCATAAGAATTTAAAAGTCTTCAAAACACCCAGAAGGCTATTTCCAAAACAAATGCAGTGGGCTCAGTACCTCAACCGATTTAATTTCACACTGCACTACCTCCCTGGGGGAAAAAACTTTCTAGCTGATGCCCTCTCCCGGCTACCTCAATATAATAGCTCCAAGACTGAAATCATTGGCCCAATCATCCCCTCCAGCCAACTGGCCACTCCTGCTATCACCAGAGCCCAGAAAAAATCCACTCCACAAATAGCTGATGACCTACTTGTGACATTGAAGGAGGCCTTGAATAAAGATGAACGGTTTAAAAATTATCAAGCAGATTGCACCATGCAGGATGGTCTCCATTGGATAGGAACTAAACTGTATGTTCCCGAGAGTCAATGTACTCTGATACTACAAAGAAGCCATGACTCAAAAACAGCCAGGCACTTTGGCTTTGTAAAGCAGTTCACATCTCAGTTCTGGCAGGAGTTCCTAAAACTGCTGGGAACCACCCAGGGACTTAGCTCCTTGCATCATCCTCAAACAAATGGAGGTGTGAACATGTGAATGGCATCCTGGAACAATACCTTCATTGTTATGTTAATTACAAACAAGACAATTGGGCTGAGCTCCTCCCCTTTTTGGAGGTAGCATACAACACTTCAGTACACAATAGTACTGGTTTTACACCATTCTGAGTTGCCACCGGCCAAGACTGTGTGGCCATGCTGGAGCTACCCCATATCACCCCCCAAAGCACGTTCCTAACTGGCTGGATCGACGCAATGTGGAGCACCTGGCCGGTGGTGCGCAAAGCACAAGCGGAAGCATGAGAAACCTAGAAAAAGCACGCTGATAAAAAGTGAACCAAACCAAAAGACATCAGTGATGAAGTCTACTTATCCACCAAGTACCTTCAGTCCAGACAGCCCTCAAAAAAACTTGGACCAAAATACATTGGACCCTTTCCCATAATTAAACTCATTAATCCAGTAACAATACAATTAAAATTACTGAAAACCCTCAGATGCATCCACCCAGTCTTCCACTACAGCCTATTGAAACCAGCAACCTGCGGGGAAAAACTGCCCCCAACCCCTGTCCTTATTAAAGGAGAACAACACTTTGAAGTTAAAGAAATCTTGGACTCCTACAAACATAGGGGAAAATTGCAATACTTGATATCGTGGAAAGATTTCCCTCTCTCTGAGACCGAATGGGTCAATGCCCAACACGTCAAGGCTCCCCGACTCCTTCACAAATTCCATAACAAATACCCTGACAAAGCCCACTGAAAACCACATAACACTCTAAACATTTCTCTCATTTTCTATTTCAGGACTAAACCGCTTTTTCAAGGGGGGGCAGAATGTCAGATCTGCCATTGCACCACTTCAGCTTTGCTTTGCATCAATGGCATCCTGCCATAAAAGGGGGGAGAGGGAATGGGGGGAATGCTGGGAGGGAGATGACAGGAACCAGAGGTGCCAACCAGAGACAATGGTTGAGAGAACCAAGGACACAGGCATGAGAATGGAATGCAAACATCCACCAAAGAGGGGCCAAACTTTAGGACTGTTACTAAAACTCCCAATTTGAATACTATTGGACATTGACCAGATGACTAAGAAGGGACGGCCTGGGAGAAGGAAAAATCACAGGATTTATGCAGGAATATTCAGATCTGGCTTTGCTCATGCTGTAACCACTTGGCTACAGCATACCTTTTCTCTACAAATGGAGTTGAGGGTCTTTCTTTCCTAAACGCCCAAGCTGTGACAGGGTTGACACTGCTCAAATCTGCAGATGACACTAAGCTAGCAGGAATAGCCATCATCCCAGAAAACAAGCTCAGAATCTAAAAAGATATTGACAGACTTGAACAATGAGCCCTATCCAACAAAATGAAATTTAATATGGAGAAAAGGAAGGTTTTACACCTAGGCAGAAAAAACCAAAGGTACAAGTACAGATTAGGTGAAACCTGGCTCAAAAACAGTAACTATGAGAGAGACCTTGGAGTCCTAGTGGACGATCACTTAGACATAAGCCAGCAGTGTGCGGCAGCAGCCAAAAAAGCTAATACAATCCTTGGTTGTATAAACAGAGGCATAGAATCAAAATCATGTGAAGTATTAGTCCTGCTTTATAAAACCTTAGTAATACCACACCTGGAATACTGCATCCAGTTTTGCTCACCACATTACAAAAAAGATGTTGAGACTTTGGAAAAAGTGCAGAGAAGATCAACTAAGATGACTAAAGGTCTGGAGACTAAAACATATGAAGAATGGGGACTTCTGGTTTGGTGTCATGATGAGAAGGGTGAAAGAAATCGGGGCTCCGGTTTCCTAGTCCGATTTCGCTCCATCTGGAGACCCCAAGGTGTCAGAAAGTTGCCCTGGAGAGGCGACAAACAGGAAGGGAAGCCTTGGGAGCTTGGAGTCAATGGCGGTCGGCCCAAACGAACCGAGGAACCTCTTCAAACGGACAGGAGAAAGGCTGCCAGTAAATACACAGGTAGCCCAAGTCATAGACAACCGGGGAAAAAGCAAAGAACCGCAGCATGCCACGGCATGCTACTGAACAGCTGATTGTCAACAACGTGCTATGATCTGGGTGAGACTGTTTTTTATTTCTCTTCCCTGTAGACTTAGAAAGATAAATCCCCAGATTGGATAATTTCCAAAGCAAAGACCCCAGGAAGACTTGGGAAGAAGGGAGTTAAAAGTGCCAAAAAATTTTAAATGGGGGAACAAAATTAAGGAATATAAAAGAATATAGAAAAATGAAACTGGGACTGATTTAAAGAAAATTTTGCTAACCTTTATGATGTGGAATTTTTTTTTATCTTTTGTGAGAAAGCATTTTTTTAAAAATAAAATTAAATCTGGATATAGACATTATAGTTAATAAGGACATCTAGTGGTGAGATGAGATACTACAGCAATACAAAAAGAATTGGAGAAGTTGATGACCTTGGACTAACACCTGTTGTAAACAAAAGGAACTGTGTGTGACTTTATACTAGAAAAGACTCTTTACAATCATATCTTTTGACCCTGGATATAACTATAATAGAAAATATTTGAAAATAGAGGGCTTTTTATATTTTTGAACTAATGGGAACATTTGGATTAGCCTAAAGCAGTTGGCTTTTTTCATGGTTGGATTATAGCCTAAGGCAGTTGGCTTTTTTTTCTTTTTCCATTTCTCTTTGTGGATTTACAAAACCTGTTTAATTGAAAAATGAGTGCACCAAATCTCACGAAAATCACAAAAAAACTTCTTCTGCACCCTCTTCTGGAACATCTAGCCCAGCAAGTCAGGGATATATTGAAACAATGTTACAACGAGAAAAGACAAACAGCTTTCAAAAAGAGATGCAAGCCACACTACAGTTAATTCAAGAAACAATGCAGAAAAATCATGAAGAGACAAAAAAACAACTTAGATAAGCTAAATTAGCAAATACTTGATATAAAGACACAATTTGATGCCCATCAACAAATGATTGCTAAAAATGAACAAAGAATTCAGAAAATGGAAGATAAATCAGAAGAAACTGACAAAAAATGGAGGCAATAATGGAAGAAAATGAAAGGCTAGAACAAGCAAATCAAAGCTTAGAAGGAGCAGCTGCAGCCTTGGAAATGGAGAAAGCTGTACACTACCTAAGATTCCAGAATATACCTGAAGAGAAGGAGGAAGATATAGCAGAAGTGATTAATAATCTACTGGTGGAGGCTCTAAAAATAGACAGAGCAAAGATACAATAGGAGACAGATGAAATATTCAGAATGAATTCAAGCTACGCAAGGAAACATAAACTGCCTAGAGAAGTTCATGTAAGATTTGTAAAGAAAACAATAAGAGATGAGATGCTGAGAAGAGTTAGGGATGACCCATTACAATATAAAAATAAAGAAATTGTGGTGTTGAAGCAGATCCATAAGAGAATAAGGGACACCTGAAAACAATATCATTTTCTGACTGCAAAGTTAATTGCAAAAGGTGTAAACTTTAGATGGTTAAAGCCAGAAGGGATCCTAATTAACTGGAACAATACAAAATATTTTTTTTTTTTCAATATAAAATTTTATTATTTTCATCATAGAAAAAAAACATCACAAATATTACACAATACTATATGAAAACCCACCCCCCACCCCCCCGGACTTCCCAAACCTAGTCCCAGGATAATATTCAAATATAAGTAAACAAGTATTAATATCTCTAACTCCACAAAGTATATTATTCTACATGAGTAGGTAAAATA
>NW_015387852.1:78127-83006 GCF_001527695.2 Protobothrops mucrosquamatus
CAGTGAGGGCTGAGGGGCAACGTTATGCATACCACGCGGGGAAGTCTCGCTGATTTCACGGAGTCTGATTTCTTGGTTTGAATATTTAAAACTCCTCAATGCCTGTGATTTGAATTCTGCCTCAACAGAGCCTGTCCTGGAGGACTTTTTAGGCCCCGGATACCCCCCACCCCCTCCCCCGTCAGCCCAGGAACCCTCCGGACCTTCGGTTTTTTTACTTTCAGTAAAATATTCATTTTCACTGTGGCTATTCTTCCCAACAATGACAATTGAAGATTTTTCCACTTTTCCAAGTCCAATTTTATTTGTTTCAACAATCTTTCATAGTTGTCTTCTTTTAATGTTATACATCTTGCTGTTAAATAGATTCCTAAATACTTAACTTTCTTAACTATTTGTAAGTTTGTCTTTTTTGTAAGTTGAGTTTTCTGTTTGTCTGTTAAGTTCTTTGTTAATACTTTAGTCTTTTCTCGATTTATTTTCAAACCTGCCAGTTCTCCAAACTTTTTTATTTTCTCCAACAGTTTAGTAGCTGTTTCCAGTGGCTCCTCCAAGATAAAAACCAGGTCATCCGCGAAAGCTTGTAATTTATATTTTTGTTCTTTTATCTCCAATCCTTTAAATTTGATGTCTTGTCTAATATTTCTAGTCAATACTTCCAATGTTAGTATAAATAACAGTGGGGATAGTGGACATCCCTGTCTTGTACCTTTTTTAATATCAAAGTTTTCTGTATGATCTCCATTTAAAATTATTCTGGCCGTTTGTTTATGGTAAATTGTTTGAATTGCATTTATAAATTTTTTCCCAAAATCCATTTCTATCAACTGCTGAAACATAAATTGCCAATTTAAATTGTCAAAGGCTTTTTGCACATCAAGAAATATTAATGCCATCTGTTTCCCTGGGTGATTTTCATAGTACTCTAAAACATCCAAAATCATTCTTAAGTTACTTTTTATCTGTCTTTTAGGTAAAAAGCCATTTTGGTCTGTATGTATGAATTCAGTCAAGAATTTCTTACTTCTTTCTGCCATTATTGAAGCAAAAATTTTGTTATCCACATTTAATAGCGATATTGGTCTGTAGTTTTTTTTATTTGTGTAAGGTCGGTATCTTCTTTGGGTATCAAAGTAATATTAGCTTCAGTCCACGACTTTGGTATTTTAGTCTCCAAAAAGATTTCATTACACAGTTCTTTCAACGTCGGACTTAATACATCTTGTAATGCTACATAAAATTCTGCGGGAAGTCCATCTGGACCCAGAGTCTTATCTTTCTTTTGTCTTTTTATAGCTTCTGTAATCTCCATCGTTGATATTTTCCCATTTAATATATTTCGAATATTCTCCGGGATTTTTGGCAAGTCTGTTTTTTTAGGTATGACTGTATTTTTTCTTTAGGAACTTCCTCTGGCTTATAAAGTATCTCATAGTAGTCTTTAATGATTTTTTTCATTGCATCATTGTGGAACTGTAATTCTCCTTTTGGATCTTGTAGCTTATTTATTGTTCTTTTTTATTTTTCTTCAATCTATATGCTAGCCATCTCCCCGGCTTATTGGCATTTTCAAAAACATTCTGTTTAGTCTGTTTAATCTGTTGTGCCATTATATCCATCTCTGCCAAGTTTAATTTATGTTTTATTATCTCCATTTGTTTCTTGAGGACTTTCTTTTGTAGGTCTATTTGTAACTCTAGTTCCAATTTTTTAAGTTCTTCTCTCAGCTTTAACTGTAGTCGTTTCTTTTCTTTATTCTTTTTAGAGGCATAGGTTATGGCCGACCCTCTAAAATATGCTTTGGCCGTGTCCCATACATTTTGGAGGGATGTTTCTTCTTTATTGTTTATTTTAAAAAAGAATTCCATTTCCTTTGTTGCTAGTTGTAAGAATTCTTTTTCTTTCAATATAGATTTATTCAGGGACCATCTTAGTTTTTTCTTGGTTCCTTTCCAGGTCATTTTTATTAGGTTGTGATCTGCCCAAACATTAGTTTCTATCTCCACCTCTTGTATCATCATTTTCAAATCGAAGGATGTCCATATCATATCAATTCTAGACCATGACTTATGTCTATTTGAATAGAATGTATATTGTAGTTTTTCTGGGTTTCTCTCTCTCCATGTGTCTTGAATACACAATTCTTCTTTCATTTTTGAAAATGCTTTAGGTCAGGGCTTGTCAACCGGTGGTACACGTACCACTGGTGGTACGCGACCACCTGGCTGGTGGTACGTGGCGTCGCCTTCCTCCCCCCCGCGGCGTCACCTTTCTCCCCCCCGCTGCGCTCCTTCCCACCTCACTTGTTTGTGGAAAATATGCTGCTTGGCGGTAGCCTGCACGAACTCTACTGAATGTGCCCTGCAGGAGGCGCATGAAGAGCACAGGTGCAGAGCAAGGCTCCGCCCTCCCCAGGGACTCACTGCAGCAACTGGATTGACTTTTTCTCATGCATGCAGGTCAGCAAAGGGGAGGCCGCTGCAACGCCGAACTCCTGTGCCCGTCAGCTGGCGACCCCCCGAACTTGCGCTTGTCAGCTGGGAGGTCTGGCGACGGCAACAGCCGCCGGTCTCCTTTGCCACCCCGCACGTTGTCCTCGACCCCTCCCCCAGCCCATTCATGTTGAGCCTGCCAGGGCTGGACAGGGAGAGAGGGAGGGAAGGAGGAAGGGACTCCTCCTCCTCTCCTAAGGTTCAAAGCATGATCAGCTTCCCAAGGGCACCACAATCCTCATGAAAGCGGGGGGAGAAGCAAAGGGGGCGAGAAAGCTCACGGTGGGTTCAAAGGAGCACCTGTCAGTGTCAGAGCTGAGAAACTTTCCCACAAACCCAGGGGAAGGGGTTGAGAAAAGGAGCCCCCTTTGGGAGGAAAACGCCACCTTCTCCTTGGCTTTGCGCTCTTCTGTTTCTCAGCAGCCAGGCTGCCAAGCCTCTGCTGGCTGGAACTCCACGTTTGTTTTGTTTTTTACCTCTCACCTTCCTGTGTTTCTGCCGTACCTCCTCGGTGCTCCCGGGAACGGGGCGGGAGGAAGAAAGCTTGGCTAGGCTAGGCAAGGCAAAGAAAAGCCACGGAGCCGTGAGCTAAGATCGCAGGCAGGCCGGGGAAGGGGGTGAAGAAGAGGAAGGGGATTGGGAGAGAGGAAACGCCAAGCTTGTCCTCGCCTCTCCCAAGGACCTCCTGCGCCACCTCACAGGAACACCTGGTTTCAGTTTTATGCCGCAAAAGTTTTTCTCGCGCAGAGGAGAGAGGAAAAACAATTGCGGAACACTCAGGAATCCCTTGCAAGGCACCATGTACCTTGGTGCTTATTTCCTAACGCCTTCCCCCCGTGTTTTCTGCTCCACCCCGAATTTGCCTCCCTTCCACTCTCCTTACATCTATGGTCTTAATACAGCCCTAAGTCTGTCTCGCTTTCCACACCCCCTAAAATTCTTCATTCAGAAGAATGAAGGGGCGCGAATCGGCGTGTGCTCAGAAATGCCGATTCCGCGCCACTGCACTCTCACTCGCGCAAGCGAGCTGGGCAAGAGCCCAGGATCTGGGCGCACAGCTACAGCTGATCCGCGCTTCTGCAGAGCAGCCCAGAAGCGCAGATCAGCTGTAGCTGCTTTCCTGGGCTCCTGCCCAGCTCACTTGCTCATGTTTTGCTGGAAAACATGCCGCTTGCTAAGTTAGCAGAAGCGCCAGGATCAGCGCCGGGCTACAGCTGATTTGCGCTTCTGCTAAATTAGCAAGCGGCATGTTTTCCAGCGAAGCACGAGCAAGTTAGCTGGGCAGGAGCCCAGGATCGGGGCGCCCAGCTACAGCTGATCCGCGCTTCTGCAGAGCAGCCCAGAAGCACAGATCAGCTGTAGCTGCTCTCCTGGGCTCCTGCCCAGCTCATTGCTCGTGCTTTGCTGGAAAACATGCCGCTTGTTGATTTAGCAGAAGCGCGAATCAGCTGTAGCCCGGCGCTGATCCTGGCGCTTCTGCTAACTTAGCAAGCAGCATGTTTTCTGGTGAAGCGTGAGCAAGTGAGCTGAGCAGAGCTCTCCTCTGCCTCTGCCTGTGCACAGGCAGGTTTGGCATGTCGCCATGGCCACTGGCAGCACAGCCACCAGCCACGCTGGCAGCCTGTCCCCCTCCCCTTGTCCCTTCCTGGGCAAAGAGGGGGGGAAGAAGGAAGGGACAAAGAGGGAGGGAAGGAAGGGACAATGGAAGGGAGGGAGGGAAGGAAGGAAGGGACAAAGAGGGAAGGAAGGAAGGGACAAGGGAAGAGAGGGAGGGAAGGAGGGACAAAGAGGGAGGTGAAGGAAAGGAAGGAAAGAAGGAAGGAAGGGACAATGGGAGAGAGGGAGGGAAGGAGGAAGGGACAAAGGGAAGTGAAGGAAAGGAAGGAAAGAAGGAAGGAAGGGACAATGGGAGAGAGGGAGGGGAAGGAAAGGAAGGAAAGAAGGAAGGAAGGAAGGGACAATGGGAGAGAAGGGAGGGAAGGAAGTCAGGCACCCACCCCAGTCCCATCTCAGAGACCCACGGATTCCCCCCCCCACAGGCACCCTGCAACCTGAGTGATCAGCTTGCCACGCCCCCCGGCCATTGATCACATGACCCTGGGACACTGTGAACATCATAAGTATGAATCAGTTGCCAAGCATCTGAATGTAAATCACATGACCCTGGGGATGCTGCAACAATCATAAGTCAGGGTGCCGTCGGCCAAGCAATGTCGGCTGGCGACCCCCAGGGGGAGGGCCTTCTCTGTGGGTGCCCCCACCCTCTGGAACGAACTACCCCCCGAGATTCGGATGATTCCGGATCTCTTAACCTTCCGCCGCGCCCTCAAGACATGGCTTTTTCAGCAAGCGGGACTGACCTAGGGTGAATTTTTAAATAGGGACAA
>NW_015387852.1:83478-84973 GCF_001527695.2 Protobothrops mucrosquamatus
GGGACTGACCTAGGGTGAATTTTTAAATAGGGACAATTTTTAATGATTTTAAACAAGACACAGCTACAAATATTTGGTTTTTAATAGGCTTTTATAGGGAAATGTTTTGTATTGTTTTTAATATGCTGTGAGCCGCCCTGAGTCCCATGGGGGAGAAGGGCGGCATATAAGTCTTATTATAAATAAATAAATAAATAAATAAAGTGTGAAAAATGATCATAATTAGCTTTTTTTAGTGCTGTTGTAACTTCAAACAGTCACTAAGCGAATTGTTGTAAGTCGAGGACTACCTGTACTTTCTCATTTTTTCCTTTTTTTGGGGGGGGGGTGTCAAGTTTTTGATACCTTGCTGGGCGAGTGGTGGTACTCGGATATGGCCTTATCCGAAAAGTGGTACAATGGGTGAAAAGGTTGAAAAGCCCTGCTTTAGGTAATATATTTCCTCCTTTTCTTCCTTGTTTATGGCTTTTATAGTCCAGAGTCGCATCTGCTATTGCATTAAAATCTCCCATTATACAAAGATTTTGGTAATTTAAGTCCAATATTTTTTTGTGTAGTTGTTGATAAAATTGCTCTTGCTTATCGTTAGGTCAATATCTGTTTTTGATCCACCATAATTTCCACCATTAATATTCTCCCCTCTTCATCTGCATAGATTTGTTTGGGATTCATCTTTTCTTTAATATAAAGGGCTATTCCTCTTTTCTTTTGAGATGCGAGTGTGAAATAAAGTTTCTCCATTTTCGGTTGTTCTAGGATTTTGAAATGTCTCTTAATGTGTCGCTCTTGTAGGCAAATTATGTCCATTTTTAGTTTTTGTAGTCGTGCAAAACTTTTTCTCCTTTTTGAAGGAGAGTTTAGTCCATTTATATTCATTGGTAAGATTCCAAACTCCTCCATCTCTTTCAGTTATATCTAGGTCAGGGCTTTTCAACCAGTGGTATGCATACCACTTGTGGTACATTAATGAGTGGCAGGTGGTACGCAGCCCTGCCTAGCCAAGTGTAGTGGGGGAGGGAAAGAGCCAGCACAGGCAAGGACTTACAGTGAGAGAGTCCTCTGGAGCTGCAAAGGCCCCAGGCTCACTTCTGGCTCACCCTCCCCCATGAGAAAGGAGGAGGGGGGCGGAGACAGGAGAGCCTATAAAAGGAGGCAGTTTGGGCAGAAGAGGGAGAGAGAAAAAAAGCAGCAGCCTTGGGAGGAGGCAGGCTGGCCATGAGCTGATCTACAACTGCTGTGGCATCCACCTGTGCTGGCAGCAGCAAACAGGCAAGAAATACAGCGGGGGAGGGGTCACCCTCCAAGAGGAATGAAAAAAGGCAGCAATGGCTGGAGGTGAGGCACGGAGGAGGGAAGGAGATGGAGAGTGGAAAGATTCTTATGTGCTTTTGTGACTTTGAAGTTCTGGGATTTGTGCAATGAGGGCTTTGTGTTCTTAAGGAGTGTTTGGCAATTTCTATTTGGCTGATGGCTGATGTCTCCTGTTAGCTTCTAT
>NW_015387852.1:85520-90748 GCF_001527695.2 Protobothrops mucrosquamatus
ATTGACTTTGCTTGTCAAAAGGTTGCAGAAGGGGATCACATGACCCTGGAACACTGTGACCATTATAAATATGAATCAGTTGCCAAGCATCCAAATATAAATCACATGACCCTGGGCATGCTGCAATGGTCATAAGTGTGAAAAATGGTCATAAGTCATTTCAGTGCAATTGCAACTTTGAACAGGTTTTTTTTTTTTTTTTGGTCATCAAGTTTTTGACACCTTGCTAGGTGGTACTCGAATATTGCCATATCCTAAAAGTGGTACAATCGGTAAAAAGGTTGAAAAGCCCTGATCTAGGTCTCAATCTTCTAGTCGATTTTATCTGTCTCTGGTCTCTCGGTCTTGCTCCTTCTTCTGAATATGTATTCTTAACTTCTTCCTCCTCTGTTTGTTTAGCCGCTCCTTCAGCTGCCATTTCCTCTTGCTTCTTGGGCTCAGGATCACCTTTTTCCAAGAACGTTCTGTGGTTGTCAAAAAATTCCATTGCTTTAAGCGGTGTGTCCAGTCTATATCTTTTCATGTCCCAGTAGATTAGGATCCCTTCTGGGATCAACCATCTAAAGTTCACTCCTTTTTCAACCAGTTTTCTGGTTAAAAACTGATAGTCTCTTCGAGCCTCTCTTATCCTTCTAGGAATTTGTTTGAGCACTACTACTTCTTTTTCTTTGTATTTCAGCAGTTGATCTCTTACTTTTCTCAAAATCTCATCTCTTATGGCTCTTTTAAGAAATCTAACATGGACTTCCCTGGGCACTTTATTTCTTCTAGCATAGTTTGAGTTAACTCTATAGATCTGGTCCAATTTTCCTTCCATTTGAGTCTTCCCCATTCCTAGAACATCTGCAAGTAGCTCAGTTATCAAATCTAGAAGGTCCTCTTCCTTGTCTTCTATTATATTTTGAAATCTTAAAAAATATGAGGCTCACTCCATCTCTATTGCCACCAATGAGTCTTCCAGTTCTCCATTTATTTGGGCCAATTTTTTGTTTTCATCTTTTAAAGATTCTAATTTCTGGTCAACTTCCACTGATTTGTCTTCTATTTTTTGGATCCTTTGTTGATTATCTGTAATATCTGTTTAAAATTTTCAATTTGGGAGTCTATATTAATAATTTTTTGGTTCATTTTATCAAGATCATTTTTCAAGTCTTCATAGTTTTTTGTCGAAGTTGCCGTCTGGGCTGCAATTGCCTGTAAAATTGCCTGGGTATCTTTTTGTTGGACATCCATTTTTTCTTGTTGCAGCACTGTCGTGATTGATTTTTGATATACTGGACTTGCAGAAGTCGAGGCAGGAGCGGAAGATCCTTTTTTCCCAAGTTTAGATAGGTTTGAAGTGCTCATCTTTATCTTTTTATCTTATATTGTAATCCACCAGGTAGCCAAATGGCCAGCTTTTATAATCCAATAGGCTCCTATTGCTAGGAGGGGAAATCCATAAAAATAGTTAAAAATAAAAAGAAAAGTAAAAAGTAAAAAATAGCAACAAGAGAAAAAGGAGGAGACAATAATACAAAAAGAAAAAAGAAAAAAGGGGAGGAAAAAGTACTCCCAGAATAAAAAGGATAAAAAGGAAAATGGCAAGGGGAGAGAGAGAAAAAAAGCAAAAATATCAAAATTGTAGTCCACCAAATTCTGTTCAAAAAGATTTCTTAATTTCCAGTTCTTCTAAGGCAGCTTATTATAGTTCCAAAGCAACAGTATTTATAATCCAAGGAGGCAGATAGCTCCAAGTACCATTTGTTTATAAATATAGTCTGTCTTGTAAAGCCAAATAAACCAAAAGGAAGTCTCTTCTCAGAAAAGTTTCAAGGTCTTAGATAAAGAATGTCTGGGCATGCAGCCAAGCTTCTAATCTAAATAAGCTCCAGGCAAGAGAAAGTGAAAGTAGTTCTCAATGTAGCCACAGGGTGACACAAAGTATCCATTCCCAGCATGTTTAAAAGGGAAAGGAAAAAAAATAGTCAGAAAAAAAAGAAAAGAAAAAAAGAAAGTTTATGGAGTTTAAAAGGTAAACGGTAAAAATTGCAGTAGGTTTCCAACCAAAAACAAAGGCAAAAAGCCTCTATAAGAACAGGAGCTTCCCAAATTTCAGCCTCAGACAGCTTTACTATATAAAAAGTTTTTAAATTGCCAAAAGCTTAAACCGCCGCTTAAGTTCAGGAGGGGGGGGATTCCACCCCTCCCTAAAAGTGAAGGGTTTGCTCTAGAGCTGTGAAAGAGCTATTTGCCAAAAATCCACCTCTAGTGAGAATGAAGACGGTATTCTCACCCGGCTCAGCTGCTTGCTGTCATTCTGAGCTTCTTCTCCATCTCTGACAATCAGCTGGCAATGGCGGACCGCATAAATGTGGTCCGCCTTTCTTCTGCCGATTCCAGGGGCTCCTTTGGCTCCAGCGAGCCGGCTACTGCCGACCCGTGGTCCCCAAAGCTTCACCCCTTGGTGGCCACCTCTCAGGGGCGGCTTTCAGCCCAAATGGGCCCACCGGCAGGCAAAAATCAGACCGGGGGGAGGAGGAACTCTTCCCCGGGTCTTTTCTTCAGCGACGTCACCGGAAACTCTGTCTAGTAGGGGATTTTAATGCAGTAGTAGATGCGACATTAGATTATAAAAGTAGCAAAACAAGAAAACAAGGAAGAAAAAGATTACCTAAGACTTTCTTTAACATGATAGAGGAAATTGGTGTACAAGATACTTGGAGAGAAACGAATCCAGAAAAACTACAATATACATTTTATTCGAACAGTCATAAATCTTGGTCCAGAATCGACATGATTTGGATGACACCTGAATTCAGAACTAATATGAAGGAGATTGAGATAGAATAAGACACTTGGGCAGACCATAACCCTTTAAAAATGACATGGAAAGGAATACAGAAAAAATTAAGATGTACATTGAACCAATCTATATTAAAAGAGAAAGAATTTATAGAATTAGCAACAAAAGAAACGAAGCATTTTTCAAAGAAAATAAAAAAGAAGATACAACATTACAAAATGTATGGGATACAGCCAAAGCATACTTTAGAGGTGTAGCTATAACATACATGGCGAAAAAAAGAAAAGAAAAAAGACAACAATATGTACTGTTAAGGGAAGAATTAAAAAAACTAGAATTAGAACTACAAATAAATCCACAAAAGAAAATACTGAAAAGACAAATGGAAATAATAAAACATAAATTAAATTTAATGGGATCAGAAAAACTGGCACAGCAAATTGAAAGAGCAAAACAATTTTTGTTTGAAAATGCAAATAAACCAGGAAGATGGCTAGCTTATAAACTTAAAAAAACAGAAGGAGAAAAAATTGATAAACAACTTAGTAGATGAAAAAGGCTGTTTACAATTTAAAAATGAAGCAATAAAAAAGATAATTAAAGAATATTATGAGAAACTGTATGATATGGAAGAAACTTCATGGGAGAAAACGATTCAATATATGGAAAAAAATGATTTACCAAAAATTCCAGAAAACTTTAAAACCATGTTAAATGAGAAAATAACAATGATGGAACTGATAGAGGCGATAAGAAGACAAAAAAAAATAATAATGAAAAAACACCGGGACCAGATGGGCTCCTGGCAGAGTTGTATAAATGCTTACAAGATGTGTGTAATGAACTTTTATTGGAGGCTAAACTCCCAAACACATGGACAGAAGCAAATATTACTTTGATACCAAAAGAGGACTCAGATTTGACACAGATAAAAAATTACAGACAAATATCATTACTAAATGTGGACTATAAAATCTTTACTTCAATAATAGCTGAGAGACTGAAAAGAGTTTTGACTGAATTTATACATCCAGATCGAAATGAATTTCTACCAAAGAGACAAATAAAAAATAATTTAAGAGTTATAATGGACATATTGGAATATTATGAAATGCGTCCAGGGAAACAATTGGCACTAGTATATTTAGACGCCCAAAAGGCATTTGATAATGTTTCTTGGCAATTTATGATTCAACAACTAAAAACAATGGACTCTGGACAAAATTTTATAAATATGACTAAGACAATATACCATAAACAAACAGCAAAAGTGATTGTAAATGGAGACTATACAGAGAATTTTGATATAAGAAAGGGCACAAGACAAGGATGTCCACTATCCCCATTGTTATTTATTTTAACTTTGGAAGTTTTAAATAGAAATATTAGACAAGATCCAGAAATTAAAGGACTGGAAATAAAAGGTGAAACTTATAAATTGCAAGCATTTACAGATGACTTGGTATTTATCCTAGAGGAACCTTTAGAGATGATTCCTAAATTATTGGAAAAGATTGAACAGTTTGGAGAGATAGCAGGACTGAAGATAAACAGAGAAAAAACTAAAGTGATAATTAAAAATCTAACAGATAAACAAAAAAAACAAATGTCAGAAAAAATAGAATTACAAATAGTTAAAAAAGTTAAATATTTGGGAATATATTTGACAGCAAGACGTTCAACGATAAAAGAAGATAATTATATAAAATTACTGAACCAAATAAAACTTGACTTGGAAAAATGGAAAAATCTGCAACTGTCAATGTTAGGAAGAATTGCTACGATGAAAATGAATATATTACCAAAAATACTGTTTTTATTTCAAACGATACCTATAAAACTGGAGAAAAAAATTATTTGAAGATTTAAATTCCCTAATTATAAAATTTATCTAGCAAGGAAAGAAAGCTAGAATTAAATTGAAAATGTTACAAGAAGCTAAGGGAAATGGAGGTTTTTGCTTGCTAGAGTGGGTTTTATATTATCAAGCATCTGTCAGAATCCAAATATATTCCACCTCTAGTTATCAACTATGAAAACCCGCATTTCTGCCTGCTCTGGATTCTGTCATACGATGAAGGGAATGGGGTGAACAAAGGGGCTAACAATAACAATGGGGGTCATTAGCTTTCATGTAATCCTTTTTGAAGTCTCCTCCCGGCAATGAGGAAAAGGGGGTGAGAATGTAATGCCTGGGATTGTCACTGGGAGAAGGGGGTGACAGGGGTGTGGCTAATGGGGGACCCCTTAAAACCTTGAATGGGAGAGCTTGGACCCAAGTCCTGTCTAGAACGCCTGCATCCAGCTTTCTCTTAATAAAGATGCCTGTTGGAAGAAATATTCCAGGAGTTCTGTCTTCTTAAGATGCAAAGTGGGGTGGGTCCTTACATTAGACAGGACTTGCAAAATTAGTCCACCTGGAAGGAAGACCCTTGCCGGGGGA
>NW_015387852.1:96286-108214 GCF_001527695.2 Protobothrops mucrosquamatus
CATACGATGAAGGGAAGGGGGTGAACAAAGGGGCTTTATGGCCCTCACTTCCTTCAGCCTACTTCAAAGGGACTGGATGTGGATATCACCAAACGGACTAACAATAACAATGGGGGTCATTAGCTTTCATGTAATCCTTTTTGAAGTCTCCTCCCGGCAATGAGGAAAAGGGGGTGAGAATGTAATGCCTGGGATTGTCACTGGGAGAAGGGGGTGACGGGGATGTGGCTAATGGGGGACCCCTTAAAACCTTGAATGGGAGAGCTTGGACCCAAGTCCTGTCTAGAACGCCTGCATCCAGCTTTCTCTTAATAAAGATGCCTGTTGGAAGAAATATTCCAGGAGTTCTGTCTTCTTAAGATGCAAAGTGGGGTGGGTCCTTACAGCATCAGTATTAACATGGGTAAAAGAATGGATAATTCTTAGAAATAAAAGGTTGTTGTATTTGGAGGGACATGACTTACAACTCGGTTGGCACGCTTTCTTATGGTATGGGAAAAATAAAATTCATAAATATTTTCAAAGCCACTATATTAGAAATGCATTACTACTAACATGGGAAAAAATAAAATGTAAAACATACTTGAAAATTCCAGGATGGCTTTCAACAATGGAAGCATTTGTACATCCAAATTTAGTCAGTCTTGAGAAAATATGGACATATAAAAATATTCTGAACTCTGAAGGGAATTTAAAATCTAGACAAGAGATGGAAAATCAGGGCATTGATCTATCATGGTGGTCACATTTACAAATGCAAGTGAGATATGATAAAGTTGTTAAAGTGTATGGATTTTATAAAGAGCAGATTTTGTTTGATCAGATATTACTAATCTCTGATGAAAAACTAATTAAGAAAATGTATAACTTTCTATTAAATTAGAAAATGGAAGACGAACCAGTAAAAGAAACAATGATAACATGGGCAAAGAATTTTGGATACAATATAGATTTAGAGAAATGGCAAAGCTTGTGGGAAAGAAACTATAAACTGACAATGTCAGCTTCATATAAAGAAAACTTATATAAAATGTTTTATAGATGGCACTTGCCACCAGCAAGATTAGCAAAAATGTTTAAAAATATGTCAGATAGATGTTGGAAATGTAAACACAAGTCAGGTACTTATTATCGTGTATGGTGGACATGTGTTAAAGCAAAGAGATATTGGACAAAAATAAATACATGGCTAGAAAAGATGTTGGGAAAACATGTAGATTTTAAACCTGAACTTTTTTTTATTAGGTATAATGCCAGAAAAGCTTGACAAACAAAGTATAGACTTAATTTTACATATGACAACAGCAGCAAGAATCATATTTGCACAATATTGGAAAAATGAAGAAATACCACCAGAGGAAGAAATAATTAAAAAAATATTAGATTGTGCGGAAATGGACAGACTTACTTTGAGGTTGAAAGAAAAAGAAGAAACAGAATATTTTCAAACTTGGGATTTATTTTATCAATGGCTGGAGAAATGAACAAGAAATTAGGAATTAAATTTGTATTAGTGAATGATAAACTCAGACAACACATTTGTTGAATAAGTACTTTTGAACTGTATTAAAAAATAAAATAAAATAAATAAAACATATGAAGAACAGTTGCAGGAACTGGGTATGGCGGCACCAGCAGCACATGGAGTCGGGGGAGCACATGATGTGCACCGCTGGACACACCTACTCTGTCCCATCTCTTTTTGGTTGGAGAGCCGGTCGCCACTGGTCATCTCCTCAGCCCCCTCGAGGGTCTTGCCATTGGCCCGCGGGTGGAGTGCATTCCCCTCATGCACCTCAGTATCTACCGCGGCCGCCAGCCACTCGCACAGGTCCATTAGGCAGCCACCGAGAGCTGCAGGCCCACCCAGCATGAAGGAGGCGAAGTGGTCAGCTAGGAAGCCCCATGTAGAGGTGGTAGAGCATGCCCAGGGCCAGCAGGCAAAAGGCCACTCCGAGCGGGGAAAGCCAGATCCCCATTGGCATCATGGCTGCCCAGGCCCAGCAGAGATGGGGGGAGGCACGCAATACTAGCTGGGACTGGGGGGCCATTGCGCCGATGGGGATCCAGCTTTCCCCACTCGAGGTGGCCTTTGGCTTGCTGGGCGTGGGCATGCTCTACCACCTCTACTCGAGCTTGCTAGCCAGCTGTTTCGCCTCCTTTGTGCTGGGCAGGCCTGGTGCTCCAGGTGGCGGCGGCAGCCTAATGGACCTATGCGAGCTGCTGGTGGTGCCGAGGTGAGGCCAAGGTGCGTCAGGTGCGCGAGGGGAACAGGCTCCACATGTGGGCCAAGGGCAAGATCTGCGAGGGGGCCGAGGAGATGACCAGCAGCAACCTGCTCTCCAACCACAAGCAAAAACAGATGGGATGGAATGGGCATGTCCGGGAGTCTGCATCATATGCCTCCCCCCTCGCCTACTCTGCCTGTTGCTAGAGGGCTGGCCCGGTATTCGCAGAAGGCTGTGGAGCCCCAGAGTGCGCCAGTCGAGGGGCCGGCAGGCTGTGGCTGCTGATGGACACCGTCAGCTCCCATGCACTCGCTGGCCTCTGTTTGCGGGGTCCGATGGTGTCAGGCAGCAGCAGCCCTGGCCCCTGCCTCGCCTTGCCTTGCCCCGTGGCAATGGCACCCCCAACCTGCCCCCTGCCTCGCCTCACCTCACCCCACAGGATGAGCCTCCTGCCCACTGCCCCACCCGCCAGAGACAGCCTGGATCTCCCCCAACCCTGCCCGGCCCTCACAGGTGTCCCCTCCACGAGCAACTTTGAGGTGGCCACACCCACCCCAGGCCACACCCACCCAGTCTGCTGTGACCACTGCAGCCATGCCCACCCAGTGGGCCATGCTCCCCACCCCCCCTGAGGGCACCACAATGCTGATGCGGCCCTGGCACTTTGCAATAAATAAGTGGGTTTTGGGTTGCAGTTTGGGCACTTGGTCTCTAAAAGGTTCGCCATCACTGGTATAGGGTTTCCTGCCTGAGCAGGGGGTTGGACTACATGACCTCCAAGGTCCCTTCAAACTTTATTATTATTATTACTCCATAAGCATACTTGGAGTCAGTGTATATATTCTCCCTCTCCCTTATTAACAACCTCAGAGCCTGCTGTAAGGCATAAAGTTCACAGGTTTGAGCGGACTAAGGGAGGGAAATTCTTCCAGCCTCCACTCACATTTTCTCTTCCCCATCTACTATTGCATATTCATTATGTTTCTCCCCCCCCCCACTTCTGGGTCAAAACCCCCAAAGCCATTCATTTGTCTGTATTTACAAACAAATTACTTAATGAAGAGCCAATAAAGGAACTGTCACCAAACTCTGCTTGAGTTTGTTCAGTAATTCTTTTTCCTTCTCTGTCCATTGTATAACATTAAACTCTTTTTCTAACAGTTTTGCATACAAATCTTTAGTCAAAACAGCATAGCTATCTATAATCCCAAAAATTTCCTCAACTCCTTCTTTGTTTTAGACAAGGGTTGAGTTACAATTCTTTCAATTCTCTCAGGTATTATTTTCTATTTCTTTCATTAATCAATAAATCAGTGTGTCCTGCACACAGACATAAAGACATAAAAAAATAAAACAAAAAACAACTTCACGGAGAAACAAACAAGCTTAATGAGATATTCTGAGTTACTAAAATATATACGGGTATGCAAATAAGCCACTAGGCTATTGCAAAAGCCAAAACTATGTATCAATTCTCTGCTTTTAATATAAATTTAGTCAAATTCCAATTTAATCAGATTCCATTCAGATGGAAGCAAATTCCCATTAAGTAGGTTAAAAAAACATTTATAAATTTAAGCAAAACAATTCAGAGTCATTTCTTTTGGTTAATGAATATATAGGTTTAACTAAACATTTTAAAACTCAAAGATTTCCAGAAAAGATCAAAATTGTATTCAAGTTCTTCTCATGTCTCATTTGTTTACAAATAACATTATTTCTTGTTCAACTAAGACTTCCTTTGTCCAACAATTACTGTCACCTCTTTTGAGTAAAAAAATTGCAAGCTGAAACTGCAAGAGTGGGTATTAAATTTCACATCCACCCCGCCTTTCTCAGACTAGAGCTCTAAGCAGAAAAAAAATAGTTAAAAGGAACAGCACCCCCCACCCCCTTCTGTCTCTCTCGCTCTTAAGGCAGCACAGCCAGCAAAAAAGGAGACAGGAGAAGAAAAAGAAAAAAAGAAAAGAAAAAAAATGTTTCAAACACCTTTTTCCACTCAGCATTCTTTTAACAAAATAGTTTTCTCTCCTTCACATGCATTTTTCCATGAATTTCTCTCACACATCCTCCATGGGACTTTTCTCATGCAAACACTTGCTATTATCTTTCCATTTCACAACAACAAAAATCTGCAACTTACACATCAGCATACTCACACATTTATAAACAATTTCACATACAAAAATTCCCTTTCATACTTTCTCCAGGCAAACCAATCACTATTATTATAATTTCAGGGAGCTTTTCACAAGCCAATGAGCTCCATTTTTCCAAATCTCTTTTTGTTTTTAAATAAGGCCTTTTTATTTATTGTAATTCTTAGACACAACACAGACACACATATACACTACCTCCACACTCCTCTAACAAAAATGAACTTTTTTCCTTAACTACAAATATACTGCCTGGGATCCAACAGGCACATAACTTCTTTTATTAACACATATTTTTAGTGCTTGACATAGCCAATCTTCAAAACTTCCATATTTTGGGCAAAATGCACTAGTGCTTTTAATAACAATATTGAGTCATGGTACCTTTACTCTTATCCCAGGTGTATTTTCTCAGATGGGCCCATCCCATCCTGCTAACATTTAAAACAGCAATACTTTATCATAATACTTTTACTTTTACCTTGAGTATATAGTTTATCCTGCCAAACTTTGCCCTAAGGGACTTTCCAGGGGAATCCCAAGGTTAGTCTCCATAGACACATTGTTCCCCTTACTGGCCTTATTGCCCATGACTGATTTTTCCCTGCCTATGAGACCCCCAACACACACAGTCAACCTATTGCTCTCTTTGTATGTACAGGATCCCAGATTGATCCCTAATACTTCTACATTCTATGCTCCCGCTTTTCCAGATCTCACAAACATATCAGTCCTACTTGCCCAGGTGGGTCCGCCCACAAAGTACGAATTACCCACACTCAGGGTCCCTGACCACCCAGGTAAGTCTGCCCACAAAGTACGAATTACTTACATGGTCCATGCACAGAGTTTTCCTGGTCGAAATATTTCCTCGCTTAATCCAGTTGGCAGTTCTTTTGAAGTTGTTTTGTTCCAATGGGTTGGTTTGAGTAGACCTCAGGCACCCCCAGGTGGCTCAGATCTCCAGGCTGCTGAAATCAGCAGGGCATGCCTCCTGAATCCCACTGGAGCCAGCCAGGGAATTCCTGAGAGTTACAACATTCCCCGTATGGGCCACTAAATTGTGAGGAATAAAAATTCAACTCCACAGGTATTGGAAAACAAAAAAAGTTTTATTTAAGCATTTGCAAAGGCTGGTGGTTCTCTTGGTAATTGCAAATTCCAGAGACCACACTTGAATCAATTTCAGCATAGACTTTTATATCCTGTCCCGTAGAAATACGCCACATCCTTCCTCTTCAAACCCATTTGATAGGTCTGAATTAGTCACATGATTTCTGACCGCCTAGCAACCAGACCCTCCAATTATTAGATCAAAAGCCCCCTTTGTTTCTGTCTTATCTCTCCTTCCTTGTCTGTGGCATGATTTGTAACATCTTGCTAACTCAGAGTGTAGCTTATCTACAAGGTGAGCCTGTCAACCTAAACTGGATAATTGCAATTAAAAAGGATTTATATCTTCCCTTGTTATCTATAAAAATGCCTGCTTTTCATCTAGAAGCTACATATGTAACAGCGTTCATGCTTCGGTTAAACATGGCTACACTTTGGTTCATAGTTATACTTTAAAATACTAACTCTAGGCAGTTTTTATAAAGAATAAACCTTATATAAATTGAATAATATGTCATACATAAACTATATGCTATTCTACAGTAGTGTGCACTATTCTAAAATTATATTCTGAGTCAGTGTATATAGTCCTTATCTGTTCCTCCAGTTTACTACATCTCATTTTCTAAAAGTACCTTAGCTAAGTGTCTCTACATGCCTATTCCTAAGCAAAAATAGAAAATTACAACATGTACATTTATTGTGTACCTCACACACCCATTTGCACTTTGAAGTTAATCTTCCAGAGTGGTAGGTGGCATATGCCTAGGTCTCCATGTCACTCCTGTCTGGGCAGTGGAAGTCATTTCTGGCTTTCCCAGTAGTGTGTATGTGACTAATCTAATCTGAGCCAAACTATCCATAGTGTTGCTGGGTTGGGAGACCTACTGTACAAACCATACAAACTAGTATACCTTCTCTATTATGCAGAGAAAAATATAGTGAACTGATATCTATAATCTCTCTCTTTCTGCTTTCCTCATGTATCCCTTTCTCTTGCTTCCCCTCAGCTCTGTATTTATATAACTTTGAACTGATGAAAGATCTGCTCTGTAGTGAGGGGCACATGACATGGATTTTGTAACTTATTAACTAACATAGTTACTTTGTATTTTAATTTAACTTATTTTTCTCTCTTTTCAAATAATGTTAAGGCTCATTACAGACTGGAATGTAGGAAAACTTTTTATCCTATTTGTCAAGTTTGGAAAAAAACACCATGCTGTTTCAGATTCTTTCTTTCTTTCCTTGACTTGCCAACAGAGACAGGAATGGAATGTGGGTTGTATCTGCAGCTGTAGAGATTGTTTTGGAAACTGAAGGTTCTTTCTCATAATAATTGTCTGATGCTTAATTGGGTAATGTGACCTGCAGTGTGGGGGGGGGAGTGAGTTGCTATGCTTTGAATATACTGCTTTCATGTCAATTTAATCAGAGCTGACTTGGAGTTCATTACTGCCGCTATGCATTTCCTAATAATGTCTGGCATTAGAGATTGCAATGTCTCAGGTGTGTTTGCTTTGTTCAGATCCTCAGCTGGAGTTGTGACACTGAAAAGATAAATTATAGAGGGATGGCTGGAGAATAACTCCTGATAAGAAAATTTTATTAGTGCTAATTGGCATCTGGTTTGTCTCTTTGTGAACTCCAAACAACCTTTTTCCTTAAATTTTATACCCCTTCTGATGTCAGACCTCGTTTTAATGAACATGTGTGATATTATGGGATACAAATATGTAACATGTTTCACTACATGTAACTGATTGACTATGCAAAGGGGAAGTTACTTTTGTCCTTTCCAATTACCTTTCCTCTTGCATTCTCTTTGATGTCTTAACTATAAAAGGGAATGTAAGATTGGTCTCGTGGCTCTCCCTTTTCATAGGGAGATCCCACTTTATCAGGGTGTTCTGTTCTGTGCGTTGGTAAGGCATTGAGACGAGGCAGGAGTCACAACAGTTGCTTCTTTATTTAATCTCCAACAGAACAACACAAAATGGCGTGGATTCCTTTTATACCCCCTTGCAGGGAGTAGCATCAACCGATCAATGCAACGTATCTTTCCCGCCTTGCGCATGCGCAATAGGCTGGAGACAGCCTGTCTGGCCCGGGCAGCCACGTGGTCTGCCTGGGTCTCTCTGCAGCTTCCTGCACCTGCTGTGTCAATCACAGCCCAGGACATAACACCCCTCGCCTCTTAGCTCCAAAACACATAGAACTTACTATTTTACATTACTACAAATCTAATACCTTTTCAGTTCTTTTGAGCGTGTTCTTATTTCTAAGTACACTTAAGCCTGCCCACTTACTAGCAGGAATTTCACATAGTCCTGCAAATACTTTGGTGGGCCTCTGGCCTGCTCTGATCTTCTTGGAGCGGTTGCAAGTGCCCAGTCTACAAGCTCTCCTGCCAGGCTCGGCAGACCGGGACTTGGATGCCCACTATGTACAGGCGAACCCACATCATGCTGGCTGGCCGAGTCCTGTAAACCCAGACCAGAGTTCCTTGGTGGGGTGGAATTCCCCAGGTCCACGACAGACCCCTCTTGGGAGCAATGTCCCGTAGGCACAAGGCCAGCAGATGGAGTGGCCTGAACAGCCGGTTGTGTGCAATTTTCCATGGACCCAGTGCCAGAGTCAGGAGCCGCCTCGTTGGCACAACTCCTCTGTGCAAAGTGCAACCCCCCGCTTCTGCAAGAACACTGAGATCCACGATCACCATTGTGGTCCTCCTCCCCCCCGAGAGCAGAGTTAGGAGTGGAAGTTTGACTGGGTAGCCTCCAGCGCAGCTGGTCAATGTGCCGACGTAACACACGACCATCGTCCAGGGCCAATTCGTAAGGCAGCGGCCCAGTGACTTTGAAGACCACTGCTGTCACCCAGAGATGTCCAGGTCCATAGTTCCTTGCCCAAACCGGATCGCCCATCTGTAGTCTCCTAGGTGCCCGCGGCTGTGACACCTGTGAAGCCACCCGGTCTGGGTGCAATCTGTCCAGTTTGGTAATGAGACGGCGACCCCAGAGGAGTTCAGCTGGGCTTTTCCCAGTAGCTGTGCAAGGTGTGGTGCATTGGCAAAGAAGAAAGTCAGCTAACCTGTGATGCCAGCTTCTGTGAGTGAGCCTCTTCAAGGCGTCTTTGGTTGTGCGCACCATGCACTCAGCTTGGCCGTTGGAAGCTGGATGGAAAGGTGCCGAAGTAGCGTGCCAGATCATGTAGGCCTGGAGGAAATCCTGAAACTCAGAAGAAGTGAATTGAGGTCCGTTGTCGGAGACAAGAACATCTGGCAGCCCATGGGAGGCGAAGATGCCCCTCAACACCTGGATGGTCCTGGCAGTCGTCGTAGTGGACACTGGAACGACCTCTAGCCATTTAGAGTGACTGTCCAGAACAATGAGGAAGAATTGCCCCTGAAAGTGGCCAGCGTAGTCGATATAAACCCTCAACCAAGGAGCATGTGTTTCCTCCCACCTATGTACAGGAGCCTGTGGCATTTCAGGCCTAGACTGTTGGCAAACCTGGCAACCCTGGACCTGGGTCTCAATCTCCTTATCAAGCCCCGGCCACCAGAGATAGCTGCACGCCAGAGCCTTCATCTGGACTATGCCCGGATGTCCCTCATGCAGAGATTGCAAGACTCTAGTCCTCAATGAGGTTGGGATCACTACCCTACTTCCCCACAGGACACAACTCTTAAAGGTGGATAGCTCATGCTTTTTTCCCCAGAAACTCGGAAGGTAGTGCCAGGACACGTGTCAGGCCAACCTGACAGCACCCATGTCAACACACGTGTTAGCGTGTGATCATTGGCTGTTTCTGCAGCCACATCCCTTGCATTGAGGGGAGACTCAGGCAAATCCTGAATAGCTAGTATGTGGTTAGCTGGAGCAGGATCTGATTCTACAAGCTGTAGAGGCAACCTGCTAAGACCATCTGCATGGCCCATTTCTTTGCCAGGTTTGTGAACCAGTGTGTAGTCATATGCAGAAAGGAAAATTGACCACCTCAACATTGTGGTCTGTAAAGACCGTGAAGTGGCGACCATACAAAAAGTCATGGAACTTTTTTATGCCAGCCACTATGGCCAAGGCTTCTCTATCTATCTGTGCGTAATTATGCTCAGCAGATGACAGAGTCCTAGAATAGTAGGCTACAGGGACTTGTGTCCCATCAGCCTTCAGGTGACTTAAGACAGCCCCGATCCCATAAAGGGATGCATCACAGGCTATACACGCTGGCAGCTGCTCATTGAAATGAGCGAGAACAGCATTTGAAGATAACAATGCCTTGACCTCTGCAAAACTCCTTTCGTGGACTTGTGTCCACTTCCATGGAGCTTGTTTGTCCAAGAGCCGGTGTAATGGCTCTGCCACTGCAGCCTTGTGAGGTAGAAAAGAGTGATAGAAATTTAGAAGCCCAAGGAAGGCCTGAAGCTCGCTCTTCAACTTGGGGCTTGGGGCCTGCTGACTCGCCTTGAGCTTAGATTCAGCAGGATGGATGCCTTCTGCATCTATACGAAACCCTAAGAATTCAGTGGACGTGACTCCAATTTTGCATTTGTCTTGCCTAAGCTTCAGCCCCGCTTCACGGAACCGCAGCAAAACGGACCGAAGCCTCTCAGCCAAGTTTTCGGGAGATTCCCCTGCGATGAGGACATTATCGAAGTAAGGGCAAACTCCCAGAATGTTACGGAGCATTCGCTCCATAACGCTTTGGAAAATGCCAGGGGCTACGTTAACCCCAAACTGTAGTCTTTTGACTTTGAAAGCTCACCCGTGCGTTACGATCGTCTGGGCCTCAGCCATTGCCTCATCAACCGGTAGCTGTTGATAGGCCTGAGCCAAATCAAGTTTGGCGAAGACTCGGCCTCCCTTCAGCGAGGCCAAAATGTGGCTCACCACAGGCACCGGATAAGAGTGCTGCTGTAATGCTTTGTTTAACATGCATTTATAGTCAGCACAAATGCGGACTTCCCCATTGGCCTTCAGTGGCATAACTATTGGTGTTTCCCATGGACTGCTATCCACAGGTTCCAAAATACCTTGTTGGAGCAGTTTGTCCAGCTCGGCATTAATCTTTTGCTTCAGCGCAAAAGGCACCCGACGAGGCTTAACCCTAATCAGGGCAATGGACGGGTCTAACCACAAAGCAATTGGAGGCCCCTTGTATGACCCCAGTTCTGGGCTAAACACATCAGCAAACTCCTTGCAAACTTCTGCAAGACCTGTCGTTTGCAAGCTGTGTAGCCCAATCACTTGAATCCCAAGTGCCTCAAACCAATCGAGTCCAATTAGACTCGTGCGGTCGCCCTCTACCACAACAATGTCCAGGAACCCTTCAAATCTCCTATGCTGCACCTTGAGCATGGCCTCCCCTTTTACCCTGACTTGGGAATTCTGAAAGTCTGTTAAGACCAGATTCGACGGCCTGGCCGCTTCTGTAGCAGATTTGCTTAAGGGTGTCCTGGGATATGATTGACAGAGCTGAACCCGTGTCCAGCTCCATCGTTAAGGGGACCCCCTGCAATTTGACATCAATGCGAAGCTTCTTCTTTAATGGCCTGTGGGCCCCTGTGTTCAAAATGCTCCTGCGAGACACACAGAAACCCACCCTATTCTGGCTGGGGACGCTGATACCTTTCCAAGGCAATTCTTCTGAAGGACGGTCTTTCGTGCGACCAAAAAAGATGGCGGCTATGTGGCCTTGCCTGCCACATGCCTGGCAAATGGCAGAGCAGAAACGGCAATTGGAGCGCTTGTGGAGGCCTCCACATCTGAAACACCAAGGGAATTGAACGGCCTTGTCAGCGCACTTGTCAGCTCACTCATGGGGCCTCCTCTCCGCTGGCTACTGTAGGTGGTCGACCTCGTTTTCAGAATCAGGATCAGCTACCTCTCGAGCAACCCCTTGATGGATGGAGCCTGAACTCGTAGGGTTCTTGGAAAGCCGCAAGGCCTTAACAGCTCCTCCCGCTGCTTCATCGGCCGTGATCTCCCTTAGCGCATCCTGGAAGGAAACGTCTTCCCTTGCAAAGATCTTTTGCTGCAGCTCTCGGCTCCTCAAGCCACAAACTAGCCGATCACGCAGCCGTTCTTATAAGTCTTTGAACTCACAGGGCCTTGCAGCTTGTCGCAGAGCAGCAATAAAGTCCGCAGCAGACTCTCCTGGACATTGGTCCTGCTGCTCAAATGCATGATGCCATGCAATCACCGATAGCTTCAGTTCAAAATGTTCCTTAGGGACTTCCGGTGGCAGGCTCCTTCGCTGGACGCAGCTGTTTGCTGCTCCCGCCTGTTTCCGCGTAAAAGCCGGTTTGACAGCCTGCATCAGCTGTCAAACGGCTTGATACCTTTCCCCTGGGCATAGGGGGAAAGGTGAGCTGCCCGAGGTAGGAGTTGAGTTCCCGAGTCGTCCCTTGTGGACGATGTAGGTGA
>NW_015387852.1:111244-116101 GCF_001527695.2 Protobothrops mucrosquamatus
ATTGCTTTCTTTTTTATGTTGAAAATAATAAAATTTTTATGAAAAAAAAAAAAAAAAATGTTCCTTTAACATTTTCTTCAGCTCAGTGTAAGCGATGGATTCCAGAGGTGCTGGGGCAACCAGATACTCGGCAATATCAAATGTCTCTTGCCCACAGACACACAGTAACGTTGCGGCTTTGAGCCCGTCTTCCTGAACTTGGCTTACTCGGAAGTAGTTTTCTACTCTGGCCACGTATGAGCTCCAACGTTCAGGGTGAGCTGTATCGAATTCGGACAAACGCCCTATCTTCGACATCATTACTTCTTGGCCTCGTCAACACCTCGTGCTGCTCCGGCTTGCGAAGGGGTTCCAGGACGAATCTCGCCGAGCTCTCCTCCAGCGTCTTCGTACTGGCAGGCAGAGTCGCACGAATCGGAACGCCAAACTTCCAAGCACTTCGGGCCTTCCATGGTGAGTCAGCCTATTTTCTTTTCGTTGTTTTCTTGCAGCACGATCCCACCTTCGTCGCCAATGTTCTGTTCTGTGCGTTGGTAAGGCATTGAGACGAGGCAGGAGTCACAACAGTTGCTTCTTTATTTAATCTCCAACAGAACAACACAAAATGGCGTGGATTCCTTTTATACCCCCTTGCAGGGAGTAGCATCAACCAATCAATGCAACGTATCTTTCCCACCTTGCGCATGCGCAATAGGCTGGAGACAGCCTGTCTGGCCCGGGCAGCCACGTGGTCTGCCCAGGTCTCTCTGCAGCTTCCTGCACCTGCTGTGTCAATCACAGCCCAGGACATAACACAGGGTACCCTAATAAATTGCTTTTAAATGATCTTCCAACTCGGTTGCTTATTGGGAAGGTAAACTGAGGCAGAACCTAGGGCCAGATTTGGTTATCAGTAGGCACTTCTGCCTTGATGAAGACACTTTCATAATCAGTTTTACAGCTGCAGCTATTTCTGGCATGGTGAGTGTCCGAACTTTACAGATCTTTGTGCAAATGTTGTGCAAATGTGAAAACCTGGAGATCTACAGTACCTGTGACCCAGGAGATGCTAGAGTTAAACAGACCTTATAATGAGGTAGTGAAAGAGAAGCTGTAGCCCTTTAGATGTTGCAGTGCTTTAATTCCCACTAGCTCAGTTAACACAACAAATAAAGAGGGTTCTTGGTAGTTGTAGTTCTACAAGTTTTCCACCATTGGCCATGTTGGCCAGGCTATTGTGCTGCCCCACTCACTCACACAACTGTGGTTTAGTGAGTTTATTGGTAAAGGGAATTACTGGGGAACATTAATAATCAGAACTGCCCCAATAAGTCCAGCCACAAGCAAGCCAAGATTAGTCCACAAAGCAGTTGGTCAATATTCCATAAACAAGTGAAAGTTGCTCAAACAAATGGCTCCACCAAAGAAATTTAAATCTACCATGCAAAAATTAAATACAGACACAAAAGCTCACTTAGCAAGAAAAGTTCAGTCTCCAAGGCACAATTCCAAACATGGTGAAGCAGGAAGCAAAACAAACAGCCAGCAAACCAACACATTGATCTCAGGAACACCTCCCTCTGCCTGCTGTCATAAATAGTCAGCTTCCAGATGTAGCCCATCAAGATGGGCAGGGCCCTCTCCTCCCAAATAGTCTGGCTGACCTCCATTGCTCCTGCCTTTTCGGTGCTCTGTGTGCTCTCGGATCAGGTGCAGAAGGCAGTTCCTCCTCCTCCTCTTCACTGGCTGTCTGCCCCTGCAAGGCTTTCTCCAGCTGAAGCCCCCTCTGATTCTCTTTTGGCCAGCTGTTCAGAGTCATTATTTAACTGAGTTCCTAACGTGCCAGGAATGGGCTCATCCTCCCTTGAGCTTATCTCTGAGGAAGAATCTGGGGAGTCGTCCAAGGGAGATATCACAGCTATTGGGAATAATAGCTACATCTGAAGGGCCTTTTATTGATGGAAAGCCAACTTTAGTTAATTTTAGTGGATCCATTCAGTAGCATCTTCACTTCCAGTGCTAACCAGCTCAACCATTTGTATCTAGATCTAATCTTATTTATTAACATTATTTTCCACAACAATCAGGTTGCATTAGGGCCTGTCATTTCTGCACTTAAACTTGGTGATCCATGGACCATAGAAGCTAATGACCTCTTATTTTAAAGTTATGCCTGTTCATTCTGAGTGGTGAAAATGATCACAACTCAATATCTCTTTGTGTTAAAAGCACAAAAGGTTAGTCCTCCAACTGGGCACACCAGGAGAAGGAAGTTTCTATACCTATCGTAGTCTGCTTAATAAAGTTTTTCACATAAGTTTTTAACAGCTTTAGAAAGGAATACATAACTTAAATTCTGGCAGTAATCATTTGTCACATCCATCTTCTCATTTCTTATTGGAAAAGCTATATTTTGCCCTCAGTTTGCACAGTGTTTTCAAAATGAGTAGAGTACATTCCTTCCAGCAATCAGAAGAAATATTCAAGTTAAGAGCCAGCATTGCTCTGAGATGGAATTTGCTTTCAACCAGTGTAAATGTTGTATATATGGTGGGTAACAGAAGGTCCTTCCTGTTCTCCAGGTGGCTGCTACTTTGACTTTGCCCTTTGTTGTTGTAAAAACCCAGTGGCAGATTAAGCTAGGAAACACGGAGACACTCCAAGGTAAGAAGTGAGCAGGTACCAAGTAGAGTAGGTAGCTGTCTAACTGTAGGTAGGCCCTTTGAACATATATGCCTATACTTGAGTTGATAGTGGTGTTAGCAATTTACAATTGATAGAGCAGAAAAAGATTGAATTTAAAAATAATAAAGAGAGAAAGTAGATACAGAATGGTGAACTAAAGAGGAAATCCTAACCCATTGGCAAGAAAGATCAACCTTAACTTTGGACCAAAAGAGTTTGCAGATGACTCTTATTCACATGGGGAAAACTGCAAGTAAGAACCAATCAGAGCCCATGTTATTCAGGTTTCAGGTTTTGCCTCTCCCAGACCCCAAGCATGTTTCTCTAAAGTATTTGCATTATGTTTCATAGCATCTAGTAGGAGGAACATTTCTGCAACAAACTGGTCTGGCCTGGTAAGAACAAGCTTCTTTGGCTTGATTGTAATTAAAATAATCTCATTAACATGTCATATCTATTCTGTAGTGGGCTTCAGTAGGCAAGGAGCAGACCAGCATAGTTACAATGTTATTTATTGACTCAAACTAGAACTGGAGAACTGCAGGCAATTGCCTGTAATTTATACTCTGAGCCCACAGGGCCTTAACCAATCACAATACTTGAAAAAGCCTATCCAAATATGAATGTTCAAAGTTTCCCTCCAAAACAGTTGGAGTTAACAGTCAGGGTCATCTAAAGGTTAGTTTCATTTTAGCTTCACAAGCAGTTGGAGTTAAGTTAGTTTCACTTTAGCAGGGATTAATACAACTTTATATATATTCAATACATAACACCCCTTTCCCCTAGGATAGTTATCATCCTCAGTCTGTTCAATATTCATAGTCTTTGAGATAGGCCGGGGGCCCGCGGATCCTGGTGGACTGCCACAATGTTATTGGAGAGTCCTGTTCAAGTGGAGTATTGTCCATCTCCAGTTGAACAGAGTCATGATGGCCATTTAGGCCGCCTGTGAGTGGCGGCGGCTCTACGGCCCTTTGTACCTCCGTTTTCCCGGAGGCGGCCACGGGTGATGTAGGCAAACTCAGAGGAAAACAGTTCTCTTGTGTGTCTGATAAAACCTCAGGATCCTCACCTGGGACTGGCCCGGCCTGCTGACGCCATAACTGATCAATGTGGCGTCTGACCATATGATCATTTTCCAGAATAACCTCGTATGACAAGGGCCCCGTTATCTTAGTCAGGGCTTTTCAACCGGTGGTACGCGTACCACTTGTGGTACATGTTAGATAATTTTAATTTCTCTATTGGTGAAAATAAATCAGAAGCTCTCACAGTTGACTGCATTTAGCTGATTCAAATAAACTCTTTATATTCATATCAAAATATTTATAATACCATACATTCTTCTTTACAGCAACATAGCACAATGAAGACTTCTTACAGCAGAGACAGACCTGAGACTGAAACTGAAACAAACAAAATCCAGCTCCAACTCAATACCTTTTTGCACGGACTCAGTAGCAATTTACTCACATTGGCTGACTGAGTTACCACATGACTCTTCCTGCTCATGAATATTCCAACACTCCTCCCTTCATGACAGGAAAGAGACATCAGACCTATTGACTCAATACATTTTCCATAGTGAACACCACCCAATGGTTTAGTCATCATGTCTGCCAAATTATCCTCAGAAGAACAATGATGTAAACTAATCAATTTTCCTTTCACAGCTTTCCTGACATTACAATACTTAATGTCTCCATGTTTACTTCTGTTCTTCACCCTATCACCAGTTGCCATTTTTATACAGGCAGCATTGTCTTCAAATACCTTTACAGATTCTTTTACATTAATATTTAAATCTTGCAACAACTGTACATACCATGTTACTTCAGAACACAATTCAGATAAAGCAATAGTTAATCGATACAGAGCATCCCTGTCCCCAACAATCTAAAAACAATAGGGCTATCAGTGCATGTAACATAGATATGTGTGTGGACAAAAATACCAACCTTGCTGTCAAGCAAAATCAAGCTTTTAATAACAACTGCCACACAAAGTGCACTAACCAAATAGGTGGTAAGACAATAGGGGAACTCAGGCACCACTCAGGTTATGTAGAAAGTAAACACAGGGTCGGTCATAAAGGACTCAAATGTCTATACACCAATGCACAGAGTATGAACAGCAAACAGGGTGAACTAGAAATTCAGGTCAATGAGGGCAGATATGATATTGTTGCCATTA
>NW_015387852.1:119377-122053 GCF_001527695.2 Protobothrops mucrosquamatus
AAGCGGACCTGACCTAGGGTGGATTTTATATTGGGTTTTAAATATTCGGAAGACGCAACATTAAAATTCGGTTTAATTCGGTTTTAAGGGGGGGATTGTATATATGTTCTGGTTTTAAATATGTTGTGCGCCGCCCTGAGTCCCTGTCGGGAGAAGGGCGGCATATAAATTAAATTAAATAAATAAATAAATAAATAAACTCTCTGACAAATTGAAAGATAAAAAGGACAAGTATAGAAAGTGGAAAGAGGGGCACATAACTAAATCAGAATATCAACAAATAGCCCGAGCCTGCAAAGATGAAGTGAGGAAAGCCAAGGCTCAAAATGAACTAAGGCTTGCGACCAAAGTCAAAAATAACAAAAAAAGCTTCTTTCAACATGTAAAAAACAAGAAAAAAAGTGAAGGAAATGATTGGTCCATTAGTGGGGGAAAGTGGTAAGAAGGTGACTAGCAATAGGGAGAAAGCAGAACTATTTAACTCATTTTTTGCATCTGTCTTTACACAAAGAGAAAAAACAGACCAACCTATCAAAAATAGTGCCATAAAAAACAGTATAGAAACACAAGTTAAGATAGGCAAGAAAATGATAAGTGAGCACCTGTCCAGCCTAGACGAGTTCAAATCACCAGGACCAGATGGATTACACCCCAAGGTTCTTAAGGAACTGGCAGATGTGATCTTAGAACCACTGAACTATATTTTTCAAAGATCTTGGAGCACTGGGGAACTACCAGAGGACTGGAAAAGAGCTGATGTAGTTCCCATCTTCAAAAAAGGAAAAAAAATGGATCCAGGAAATTACAGACCTATCAGCCTGACCTCAATACCTGGGAAGATTCTGGAAAAGATAATCAAACAATGAATCAGCGAACACCTAGAGACAAACAAAGTCATTACTAAAAGCCAACATGGGTTTGTCAAAAACAGATCATGCCAGAAAAACCTTATTACATTCTTTGACCAAGTGACAAAATTAGTGGATCAGAGGAATGCTGTGAATATAATTTACTTGGACTTCAGTAAGATATTTGATAAAGTAGATCACAACCTAATACTCGATAAGATAGAAAAATGTGGGTTAGACAGCATCACCACCAGATGGATTCGAAGCTGGCTGACCGGCCGTACTCAGCGTGTGGTCCTCAATGGAACCGCATCTACATGGAGGGAAGTGTGTAGTGGGGTGCCCCAGGGCTCTGTTCTAGGCCCAGTGCTCTTCAACATCTTCATCAATGATTTGGACGAGGGGATAGATGGGGAACTCATCAAATTTGCGGATGACACCAAGCTGGCAGGAATGGCCAACACTCCAGAAGATAGGCTTAATATACAGGAGGACCTGGACAGACTTGAACACTGGGCGCTATCTAACAAAATGAAATTCAATGGTGAAAAAAGTAAGGTTCTACATTTAGGCAAGAAAAACCAAATGTACAGGTATAGTATAGGGGGTACCCTGCTCAATAGTAGTAACTGTGAGAGGGATCTCGGAGTCCTAGTGGACAATCACTTAAATATGAGCCAGCAGTGTGCTGCAGCTGCCAAAAAAGCCAACACAGTGCTAGGCTGCATTAACAGAGGAATAGAATCAAGATCACGTGAAGTGTCAGTACCACTTTATAATGCCTTGGTAAGGCCACACTTGGAATACTGCATCCAGTTTTGGTTACCACGATGTAAAAAAGATGTTGAGACTCTAGAAAGAGTACAGAGAAGAGCAACAAAGATGATTAGGGGACTGGAGGCTAAACCATATAAGGAACGGCTGCTGGAATTGGGTATGTCTAGTTTAATGAAGAGAAGGACGAGGGGGGACATGATAGCCATGTTCCAATATCTCAGGGGCTGCCACAAAGAAGAGGGAGTCAAGCTATTCTCCAAGGCGCCTGAAGGCAGGTAGGTTCAGCAGTAAAACGACTTAAAATGCTTACTGCGCAAGCTATGTCTGGTCTGGACCACTGTAATAGATATAACAAACTCCCTATTGCTGAGTGATATATCTCTTGATCACAGGTTTCACCCTTGTCCGCACTTAAACTATTATAAAAATCCATATTCATGGGTGTGGGAGCAGTATTGCAATCTTTCATATTATATTTCTCCAATAACTGCTCAATTTTTCTCCTTTGATTGAGAATATAACCACCTTTATCATTTTTCTGTATCTCTACACCGAGATAATTTTTTATTTCTCCCAAATTCTTTAATTCGAATTTCTTTCCTAATTTATCAGCAAATTCCTTGACTTGTGATGCATCCTTTGTGATGAAGCAAAGATCATCCACAAATGATAAGAGTAGACAATTCCCTCAGCTTTGCAACACTTAAATCCAAGACCCTTTAAAGCAGTATCTAAACAGATATTCCAGTTTCTGGCTGACTGCTTCAGTCCATAAATAGCCTTGTTTAATTTATACACCATGCTAGGCTTTGCAATTTCATACCCTGGTGCTTGGATCATATAAATTTCTTTCTCTAACTCAGCATTGAGGAATGCAGTTGTGATATCAAAGTGCCAGATTTTATGCTTATATGCCGCTGCCAACGCCAGTGCTAATCTTATACTCTCACTTTTCACAGTTGGCGCAAATACTTCATCGTAGTGCACATTCTTTAATTGTGAAAAACCTTGTGCCACTAACCTGGCCTTATACTGTACATCATTATTTGGC
>NW_015387852.1:122780-131184 GCF_001527695.2 Protobothrops mucrosquamatus
CGTCTGTGTCTTATCCCCAACTGCCCCAACCATTGTTGGAATTTAGTTGACATAAATTCAGTACCTCTGTCAGTTTGCAACTGACACACTTGTTGTCTGTACCTTCTCTCTACAAAACCTACCCACTGTTTGAATTGTTGTAGTACCTCTGTCTTATCTCTAAGCAAGTAACAAAAACTATACCTGCTATAATCATCAACAATTACCAGTGCATAGGAGATCAAGCAGGCTGGCCATGAGCTGATCTACAACTGCTGTGGCAGCCACCTGTGCTGGCAGCAGCAAACAGGCAAGAAATGCAGCGGGGGAGGGTGAAAAAAGGCAGCAATGGCTGGAGGTGAGGCACGGAGGAGGGAAGGAGATGGAGAGTGGAAGGATTCTTATGTGCTTTTGGGACTTTGAAGTTCTGGGATTTGTGCAATGAGGGCTTTGTGTTCTTAAGGAGTGTTTGGCAATTTCTATTTGGCTGATGGCTGATGTCTCCTGTTAGCTTCTATTGCTCTGCTGTTGTTAGCTATAAGTTTTGCTGCAAGGATTTTGAAGTATTTTTCTCCTGAATGGATTTTGCCTGTAGCATTCCTTTACTTATGAATGGAGCCATTTGGGGAGGTTGCCTTAGCCAGCAGCCAGTACTTACATTTTTCTTTCTTCCTTAAGTGCCGGCTGCACTCCTTACTTTCCTTTCTAGCCAGTAGCTAATTCTTAAAGGGGAATGTGCCTTTTTAAGCTAGTTCACTCAGCAGCTTGTCTTTTCTGTCTTTGGAGGCCTTTCCTTGTTTGATCAATATATGGAAGAGGGAAAATATGGGGGGGGTGTTTCAAATTCTTCCTTCAGAAGGAGATGATAATGAGAAAAAGGGAGACAGGGAAGGGAGGGAGGAAAGGAAGTCCTGCCTTAGCACTTGGCCACCAGCAGCTCTGCCATTGACTTTGCTTGTCAAAAGGTTGCAGAAGGGGATCACATGACCCTGGTACACTGTGACCATTATAAATATGAATCAGTTGCCAAGCATCCAAATATAAAGCACATGACCCTGGGCATGCTGCAATGGTCATAAGTGTGAAAAATGGTCATAAGTCATTTCAGTGCAATTGCAACTTTGAACAGGTTTTTTTTTTTGGTCAAGTTTTTGACACCTTGCTAGGTGGTACTCGAACATTGCCATATCCTAAAAGTGGTACAATCGGTAAAAAGGTTGAAAAGCCCTGATCTTAGTTACCGTAGCTGCCACCCAAGGTGCCCCACTTCCATAGTTCCCAGCTGTAAGTTCCTAGGGCACTTTGGTTGAGCCATCTCTGCCGCTACTCTGTCTGGGTGAAGTTGGTCAAGCTTCGTGGTGAGCCGGCGGCCCCACCTCAGCTCCGCTGGGCTGTGACCTGTTGCTGTACTGGGAGTTGTGTGTTGACACAGGAGGAAGTTCGTCAGGTGGTGATTCCAGTCCCCGGTCATCATCTGCTTGAGCGCCTCCTTTGTGGTCCTGACCATTCGTTCGGCCTGACCGTTGGTCGTGAGGTGGAACGGAGTGGATGTTATGTGCCGAATCATGTTGGCATTGAGGAACGATTGAAACTCTCCTGCTGTGAATTGTGCCCCATTGTCAGACACGATTACATCTGGCAGACCATGTGTGGCGAACAGCCGGCGCAACTCTTGGATGACCCTGGTTGTTGTCATCGATGAGACCTGTGCCACTTCCAACCACTTGGAATAACTGTCTACTACAATTAGGATCACCTGCTCTTGGAAGGGGCCCACAAAGTCAATGTGCATGCGAGACCATGGGGCGTGCGTGGTCTCCCAGCGGTGCACCAGTGCTTGCGGCATCTCCAGTCAGGTTTCTTGGCAGGCCTGGCAACTCCTTACTTGATTCTCAATGTTCTTGTCCAGGCCTGGCCACCACAAGTAGCTCCTGGCTAGAGCCTTCATTCGAACAATTCCTGGGTGCCCCTCGTGTAAGGAATCCAGCACCCTGGAGCAAAGACTGGGTGGAATGATGACACTGCTGCCCCACAGCACACATCCCTTGTGGGCCAACAGTTCATTTTTCTGAGAAGCGTAGTGGTGGAACTCAGGGCCTGGCCGGGTCTTTGGCCATCCCCTTAACACTCAGTTGAGAACGCGGCTAAGTGTTCTGTCTGTGGTGGTTTCAGCTGAAAGGTCCCCTGCATGTAGGGGTGCTTCAGGCAGGTCCTAGATCGCCAGGATACGACAAGGTGGGACTGGGTCCTGATCAGTCTGCGGTAGAGGCAGTCGGCTGAGAGCATCGGCGTGGCCCATTTCCTTACCCGGCTTGTGGACTAGCCAGTACGAGTATGCAGCCATGAAAATGGACCATCGTAGCATTCGTGGCGACAGGATCTGCGGTGTCTGTTTGTCTGCTGTGAAGAGACCAAGCAGAGGTTTGTGGTCTGTAAAGATGGTGAAGGTTTGTCCATATAAGAAGTTGTGGAACTTCTTAATGCCAGCCACTATGGTGAGGGCTTCCTTGTCTATCTGGGCATAGTTTCAGCCGATGATAACGTTCTAGAATAGTATTTGATGGGAGTATCTCTACCATCTGGCATCCTGTGGCTTAGTACTGCCCCAATGCCGTATGGCGAAGCGTCACAGGCTAGTGTTACTGGTAGGTTTTTGTTGAAATGAGCTAGGATGGACTCCAATGATAACAATGATTTTACCGCCTTGAACGCTTTGTTTTGGGTGCGCAACCAGACCCAGGGCGTTGTTTTGTCCAGTAGGCAGTGTAGCAGTTCTCCCAGGACAGCCTTATGTGGTAAGAAAGAGTGGTAAAAATTGAGCAAGCCCAGGAATGCCTGTAGCTCCCCCTTGGATTTTGGTGTGGGGGCTTGCTGAATTGCCTTTAGCTTTGCATCAGATGGGTGGATTCCGGCAGCATCAATGCAGAAACCCAATAATTCTGTGGATTCCATGCCGATCTGGCACTTTTCCTTCTTGAGTTTTAGGCCTGCCACACGGAAATGTTGGAGTACTACACGGAGACGTTCCGCCAGGACTGCCGCTGATTCCCCCACAATCAGGACGTCATCAAAATACGGGCAGATGGCGGGAATGTTCTTCAGTGTTCGTTCCATAATACTTTGGAACAACCCTGGTGCTACGCTTACTCCAAACTGTAAGCGGCGCACTCAGAATGCACCTCTGTGTGTGACGATTGTTTGTGCTTCTGCAGTAGCGTTGTCTACCAGTAGCTGCTGGTAAGCCTGGGAGAGGTCTAACTTAGCGAAGATTCGGCCTCCCTGGAGCGAAGCGAGGATGTGGCTCACTACTGGTACAGGGCAAGCATGTTGCTGTAGTGCCTTGTTTATGGTACACTTGTAGTCTGCGCAGATGCGGATGTCCCCGTTAGGCTTAACTGGGGTCACTATTGGAGTCTCCCACTGGCTACAGTCCACCGGTTGGAGCACTCCCTGCTGTACCAGCTTGTCTAGTTCTGCATCAATTTTTGGCTTCAATGCAAAAGGAACCCTGCATGGTTTTAATTGGATTGGAGTTACTGCTGGATCGAGGTTGAGTGAAATGGGTGCCCCTTTGTATTGTCCCAACTCTGTGCTGAATACGTCAGCATATTGTTGGCATACTGCTGCTAGATCAGCTATTTGTGTTCGATGGATGCCCGTCACCCTGATGCCCAGGGTCTCGAACCAGTCCAGTCCTATGAGGTTGGTGTGCGGTCCCTCTACGACCACTACGCTGAGGGGACCCTCAAACTCTCTGAATTGTACTCTAATGGTAGCTTCCCCCCTTATGGGAACACGGCAATTCTGGAAGTCCATTAGCACTAAGCTCAATGATTTGAGCGGGACCCGCCATCGGCTACGTTTGCAAATGTAGTTGAAAGTCCTGGAGGAGATAATGGACAGGGCTGATCCAGTATCTAGCTCCATGGAGCATGGGACCCCTTGCAGTCTTAGTTGGAGTCTTATCTTTTCTTTGATGGAACATTGGGCCCCTGTGCGTTTGATGCTATGCCTTCCTGAGCAGTATTCAACTCTGTTCTGTCCTGGGGGCCATTTCCCCTTGTGCTGCTGTGTCGCAGGTTTCATTTCCCGCTGATGACCTCTGCAAACTCTGGCAAGGTGCCCTTGCTTTCCACAGGCACAGCATACTGCTGTGTGGAATCTGCACTCTGCTCTTTCATACTGTCCCCCACAGCTTGCTTGCTCTGTGGGGAAGTTGCTTGCTCTGTGGAGTGTGGCCGTCTGGGTGGCTCTCTCTGCAAATGATCAATTTCTTCACTCTCACTGGCCTCCCCTGAGCCTTCTGCGGTCTCTTGGTGGATTGCTGTGGGGCTGGTGTGTGTTTTAGGTGGCCGGAGAGTCTTCATTGCCCCTCTGGCAGCTTCTTCCGCCATGACTTCCTTCAATGCCTCTTGGAAAGTCAGTTTCTCCTTGGCGAATAGGCGCTGCTGTAATTCTCTATTATGCAGGCCGCAAATGAGCCTGTCTCTGAGACGGTCTTCCAGGTCAGGGAACTTTCATTGGCGCGAAGTTTGGTGAAGGGCTGCCACAAACTCTGCTGCAGATTCCCCGGATCTCTGCTCACATTGCTCGAATGCGTGGCGCCAGGCGATTACTGAGAGTTTCGGCTCAAAATGTTCCCTTAATTTTTTTCTTGAGGTCTGCATAGGCCACAGTCTCTATACTTGCCGGTGCTATCAGGCTTTCAGCGATATCAAACATGGCTTGTCTGCAGACACATAGTAAGGTTGCCGCCTTCAGGCCATCGTCTGTGATCTGGTTAGCCCGGAGATAGTTGTCTACTTGGGAGATGTATGAGCTCCACTGTTCCAGATGAGTAATATCAAACTCGTTGAGTCTTCCCAATTTAGCCATTTTGGGGAGGCCCCTGTGGTGCTGGTTAATGCCTGTACTGCTGTGGTTGGAGCTGTGCTGCACTTTGGGATCCTGGGGACAGATCCCTCAGGTATATCTGTGCCTGCAGTGTGTCTTACTGGCAGGCAGGGCGGGGAGCGTGGTTCCACCAGGGTTCTTTACCTGGTCTGACACCCAGTGATTTCAGCATGCCTCCAGTGTGGCTTACTGGTAGGTGGGGGGTGAGAACTAGGCCTGCCGGGGCTCTTTACCCAGCCTATCACCCAGTGCTTTCAGTCTCTTGGTTAGCAGTAGCTCTCTCCTCTGCAGCATCCCACCTTCATCGCCACTATTGTGTAGTGGGCTTCAGTAGGCAAGGAGCAGACCAGCATAGTTACAACGTTATTTATTGACTCAAACTAGAACTGGAGAACTGCAGGCAATTGCCTGTAATTTATACTCTGAGCCCACAGGGCCTTAACCAATCACAATACTTGAAAAACCTGCCCAAATATGAATGTTCAAAGTTTCCCTCCAAAACAGTTGGAATTAACAGTCAGGGTCATCTAAAGGTTAGTTTCATTTTAGCTTCACAAGCAGTTGGAGTTAAGTTAGTTTCACTTTAGCAGGGATTAACACAACTTTATATATATTCAATACATAACAATATCTGTGCTGTAGAAGAATCTATGTGGTGAATTGAAAAGAAAGATATGTCCTTCTGTACATGCCTTATATAGATACTCTCTTTTGTAATTTTGAGGGGATGGTTGCATGATTAATGCTACCAAATTACAATACACACTGTGTAGGGAACATTGATAGAGAGCACAGATTTCCCCAAAAGAAACAAAGCAATTATCTGTTATAGCACAAAGCCACCCCCCACCCCACCCCCCACAATTTTGTATAAAGACCCATGTAACTGAACATGTGGAACTCATATATGAATATGGGCCTGAAAATATGAAAATATAATATAAGAATCTGTATGACTGTTGACTTAATTATTTGAATGTTTAAAGAATGTATATGGTCTCCCACTTTGAACACTGCCACTCTGGACAGCATACAGTTCATCAACAAAACAAAAGATAATTTCAATTAAAATCCAAACCATTAAGGACAACCAGGAACATGCACTCACATCCCTGTCCAGGAAAATTCCATTCATCCTGGTCTCAAAGTCTGAGGAAAAAGCCAAATTTTTACTGCCTTCCTGAAGGTTAACAGTGTTGGTGTCAAGCAGAAAACTCCAACAGAGGCTGATAGTAGGGACAACACCCGGGGAGAAGCTGGGAACGATCCTACCTGCCCTGTGGAGCCACCGAACAGCTGAGCAGCCGTGCCGCAGACAAACAGCTGAGTGGCGCAGAACTGACAGCTGGCAGTGAGGACTGAAACAGCAGCCCAGAAAGGAGAGCCAAGGGCCTGCATTACTGCCTTTCTAGGCTATCCACCGGATGCTGCCTAACTGGATGGGGGGTGGAGCTGAGGGGAAGGACTGTATGTAAGGCACTGGGAGAAAGTCACTCCCAGCGCTGACTTTGTTTGCCATGATTAAACGCTGGTCAGATTGTTCCTGTTTTGCCAGCAACCTTGTCGTCCATCACTTGTCTTCTGTGGGAACCAGGGCTGGTAAGGACGCTCCTGATGCAGGAAGTGAAGACACTCAGCCAGTGGTGCGGCCCAAGGTGCGTGAGGCTCACCCTGCAGGTCCAGTGAGCGATACCCAGATAGTTCCAGGGGTGTCGCAGGATGCAGGGGCCTCAGGAGAATGGTGGCATAGTTCAGCTGTCACCAGCTTGGCTGCCGGCCAAGTACACACACCAGGTGCCGTGGTCCCCATGACAGAGTGGAGAGAGAGGCATCTGATGGATGACGACAACGGGGAATGGAGCTATTCCACAGCACCAGGACGGCATACAATGGACATTCTGAGGGACTGGTTTGGTGTGGCCAGGTTCCAGGATCCTCCCTCATGGCCAAGGTGGGAGGTGGGACCCAAGACGGCTTCGTGGCCATGGACGCAGACCCAGCCAACCCAGTCAGGGCCAATCCGGTTCCATTTGGCCAGCCCAATGTTGAGGGTAGGGGCTAGTCACGCTCCTGATACCCTGCCAGTAAGGGGCCCTAACCAGGGTGTACCAACAGGGCAACTGCGGGCTGCATGGGAAGGCAAGCTACTGATGGATCCAGGCCAAGCCCCCACCAGGCAACCAGTTCCAGCAGCTGGATCCTCGGCCCAGCGGGGAGTAGGGCCCGGGGATCAGTGCTCTCCACCTGCAGTTGACTCCCTGCAAGATCTGGGTTGGCCCTTGGGGCCATGGGGCCAAGGGATGGCTTGGGGTCCTCCACCATTGAAGGTGACATATGATGGGGACCTGGACCATTTGGCAATGTTCCTAAGCTAGGTCATTAGCCATGTAGACCAATATGCTCGCTTTTATCTGTCCCAGTGGGCATTGGTGGTGGCGATAACTGCAGGGTTACAAGGCAAAGCTGCGGAATGGGCGGCGGATCTATACAGTGACCATGCCAGGGAATTGGCCAACGCTGGCCTATTCCTGGAGGCTCTGCGATCCCGTTTTGAAGATGTGTCACGGGTCCAGCGGGCCGAAGGGGAATTGGTGGTGCTGAAGCAGTGAGGCCGGTCCGCAGCTGAGTTTGTCCGTGAGTTCCGGAGGGTGGCCGGCAGGCTGAGGTCATGGCCGGAACGTCTGCTGGTCCACCAATTCCGGGCAGGCTTGGACCGAGACCTGAGCCAGGCATGTGTCTTCCGAGGCATCCCAAGTCGACTACAAGACTGGTTTCGTGTGGAGGTGGACCTGGATGCAGGCCTACGCGAATTCCAGCCAAAGGGGGAGGGCCCACCAGTGCCACGCAGGGCCATGGAGAAACCAAGGGACGATGGACGAAGGACCCAGGGCCCTGGTCCGGGTTCCTCTGGAGCCAATCCCCAGCAGTCATTTAGATGTTTCCATTGCAACCAGCCGGGAGACTCAGGGGACCCCTGGGAAAGCCGGGGCCACACACAAGAATGTAAGACGCGAGCACTTCCGGTGGCTGCCGGCGGCCGATGGAGGCAATCTGACAGCCTCCCGTCAGCGTTCTATGTAAAAGCCGGCAAAACAGCGCGTATCAGCTGTTTGCCGGCTTCAGCCTTCTTATCGGGCGAAGGGAAGAAGGTGAGCTGCTGGTGAGTAGGCGTAGAGTTCCCTAGTCTCCCTGAGGGCTCTCGGGGAGATGTAGGTGTGAACTCCGCCGGAGCTCACAGCCATCTCCATAGATCGGGACGTCTTCGTTCTAACGAAGCAAGACGCCGTTTCCACCTCCAATGCTAAAGATCTTAACTGTGAGTAAAGCTCTAACAGACAGAGCTTACCAGGAACGCTGAATTCTTTGGATAAAGTTTCAACTCTAACTCGATCTTTTTAAAGACATCTTCTGTATTGTTCAAGCTGAAAGTGAAACTTAAAGAAAAAAATGGCTGCGGTTAAACCGCTTCTTTGTTCTAAAGGAAAACTTTCACTTCTCTTCCGGTTGTGGATTGCTACATTGTAACAGACTG
>NW_015387852.1:133792-136929 GCF_001527695.2 Protobothrops mucrosquamatus
GGAAGTAGGGAGGGAAAGGAGGAAGGTGGAGTGGTTGAGAGTTTAGGGGGAGGAAGGTTTGGCAAGTGAAAGAGGGGGAAGCGGAGAGGGGGCAGCGGGGATCATACGCAAACTATATTTTCTTTTGTGTACTGATGTTTTGTATTTATATCCATCAAATTCATGTTTATATTTTATTATATTTGAAAATAATAAAAAATTTAATAATAAAAAAAAAGAATGTAAGACGCTAAGAAAAAGACACAGGCATGTCTTGAGCAGAGATTTGAAGCTGCTGCAGAGCTGCTTGTCACAGCTTGAGACAGCTTGAGAATCTCTGTGTGTTTATTGGTTTTTATATTCTTTTTACATACCCCAGCTTAACCATTAGATGCTGACATTTTATATACATAAGTTTAACCATTAGATGCTGACAAAAGTTTCTTCATTGGAAAATTCCTTCATATAAGCAACTATTTCCTAGTAACACATTACATGGTCAAAGACCAGGTAAAGAACAAATACAGGCAGAACAAACACAGGCAGATCAGAGAAGAAAGAACTAACAAAGACAGGAAAAGATAGGAAGGAACTAAGCATATTATCTGTTTAGGTAGGTGAGGCATTAAGTCAAAAGGGGATGACCTTCTGGCTGCTTCATTGGGACAAAGGGTATAAAAAGGTTATGAGGTTTGTGGGGGGGAAAGCACGGCAGTTTGCTGCGCGTGCATTTTCCCCCCACATCTCACTCTTCTTTATTTTATTAGTGAGGACATTATCCTAAGCTGGAGTAGTTAGTGGGTCTTAGTTTAGTATGGAAAACTGCAAAACATCTTAAGTAAAGAGAAAAGACATTGAATTAAACAACAGCTGATAAGGATAGCAACTATTATAATGAAATATTGAACAATCCGAGAAGGCCAATGGGAAGCCATGACCATAGAGCACTCCACCAATTTCCTAAGGTATCAATTTTTAAATCAGAAGTCAAGTTATGTAAAACATTAATTTGCTTTTGAATAACGCCAGATTGATCAGAAAGTTTGAAACAACACATTCCTTCGAGTACTTCACATCCCAGATGTTGCTGGAGCAACAGATAATCAATTGCAGCACGATTTTGTAAAATAGCTTTACGAAGTTCTATTAGCTCTTGATTAATAGCAGATAAAGCTAGGGAGGTCGCATTAATGGTCTTTGCTAAATTACATGCAAGAGCATTTAAATTTACATGAGCTCGAACAGCAAGTGCTGGTATCCCTACTAATGAAATGGCTAAGGCAGTATACTCTGCTTTATTGAGGAGGGTTCTAGAAGAATCACAAGTATCGTCCAGGGTTACTGATCTTCTGTGACGTTCTGAACTGGATATGCTGAGTTCTGTTCTTGTTGGCAAAAACGTGGTGAGTCTACTAAGGCAACAGTGTGTCGTACTTACATTGGCAGGAATGTAATTAAATGTCTCTTTCCCGCATGTAAAGAACCATCCCTTTTGTAACCATATATGTGCATAATTAAAGGATACCTCTTGAAAGGAGGTACAATTTAAAATTCCTTGACTGACCTGTATACAATGAGGTTTTTTAGGTGAAGTAGTACAATTGACAATTTTTGCACAAGTAAGATTTGTAGGCACAGCTACAATTGGTGTATGCAAAACAATAGCATCAAGAGGTAACATATAAGAGGCATGACCCCAGCTTGACATAGTTGCATAATGAAATTCATTGTCTGATAGAAAATTGCTTAAACCAGTATAATTTTTTAAAACTGAAGCTGGGACACACACAGGTATAAGACAGGTAGAGAGTAGATTTTCCATGTCATATGATTCAGAAATACAAAAATCTGTCACATGACGAAGAAGAATATTCCATGTAGTGCAAAACAGTAGGAAGGTAGTGGAAGTGTAAGCTGGGCCATTATCTGTTTTTATAACAGCCGGTTTTCCCAAAGCCATAATAGCAGCCATAAGATGGGAAATGACGTGATTAGAGGTTTCTCCCCGTTGGGGGGTTGCCCAAATGGCACCTGAAAAAGTGTGTCTCCTATAGGGGATAGACCTGCACATTGAGGACAAGCGGAAATGATTTGTTTCGCTTGGCTTAGAGGAATATGGCAGGATTGTGCCAGGCCACAAGCATTTTGATGGAAAAATGAGTGACTATAAAAGGGACCAGAAAACAATGTGGGTAAAATGTGAACCGCAGCGTCCGCCTGAGCATTACCTTCAGAGAGAGGTCCAGGTAAAGAGGAATGACTTCGAATGTGTGAAACAAAATATGGATGAGTACGATCCTGTAATAAATGCCTCAAAGTTAAAAACAAAGATAATAAATTAGCATCTAGTCTGGGTGTTACATAAGCACCAGGTAAATTAAAAATAAGTTGACAGACATAGTGAGAGTCGGAAATGAGATTAAATGGTTTTTGAGCAAAAGTGTGAAAAGCAAGAATAGCAGCTGCAAGTTCCGATCGTTGCGGTGTGGGTTGCACAGCTGTGTAAAGAGTGTGCCATTTCGCTGTTGATTCATCTCGACATGTGATTGCTCCTCTAGTCTTGCCGCCATCAGAAAATACAGTAATAGCATCAGACAAAGGCTGATTTGAAAGCATAGAGGAAATGCAAAAAGAAGAAGTCATTAAGAATGTAAAGCGAGGGTCTTTAGGTAAATGATAGGAAATCTTCCCTACATAGTCTATCAAAGCAATTTGTAAAGCTTGACATGTCTGAAATGCAAATTCAAAATTAGATTTAGCAAGAGGGATACAAATGTCCACCAAGTCTGTGCCAGTGTGTTGAAGAGCCCGCAAACGACCTTGTACTATTAAATCTGCTATAGCAAGAAAAATAGGCAAAACATTATGGGAAGGAGTGTGTGGTAAGTAGAGCCACTCAATACAATAAACTTGATTGTTCTTTATAGCAGAAAGAACTGCTGTAGGTAATTTCTCAGTGGGGAAGATTAATAAGGTTAGCGGAGAATTAAGAACAGGAATACGGTCAACAAATTTAGTTCTTATAATTGAATTAATTTGTTTAATAACACCTTGCACTGCCGAAGGAATGGAGATTACATCTGCAGGGGATTTGCCCTGGGTGAGTAACTCAAATAAGGGGCTTAACAGACCTGTAGGTAAGCAAAAATAAGGTCTTA
>NW_015387852.1:139386-157157 GCF_001527695.2 Protobothrops mucrosquamatus
TATGGATAAAAGTTCAAAAGGATTTAAATGAGTGGAAAAAGTTACAGTTATCATTATTGGGGAGAATTTCAGTGGTTAAAATGAATGTTCTTCCTAAATTTCTTTTTTTGTTTCAGATGATACCTATTTTAAAAAAGGATTTAAATTTGGAAGAGTGGCAAAGAGGTGTCAATAGGTTTATTTGGCAGGGAAAAAAACCAAGGGTTAAATTTAAAATTTTGCAAGATGCACGGGAAAGAGGGGGACTTAAAGCCCCAAATTTAAAATTATATTATGATGCGGTGGCTTTAACTTGGATTAGTGATTGGATTAACTTAACTAATAGGGATATATTGATTCTTGAAGGTTGGGATTTATTTTATGGATGGCATGCTTATTTATTTTTTGATAAGAAAGTTGATCATGTTTTTAGGTCTCACATTTTAAGAGTTGCACTCTTGAGAGTTTGGAAAAAGTATTATTATAAGTTAAGTTTTAAAATCCCAATGTGGGCTATTCTGGAACATGCAATACAAGGAATTACAAGGGGAGTTAAACTAGAGGGAATTGTTTATAAAAATTTACTTATCTTAAGGGGACAGGACTGGCAATTTAAATTGTTGGATGAATTGAGACAAGATAATATTCTCCAGTCTTGGTTCTTATATTGCCAGTTGGTCGTGAGATGGCGTATAGATAAAAAGTTAGGTTTAACATTGGAAGATGTGAACTTGATAAGACAGATTAAAGATCAAAGTAGAGCTCATATTAGGAGAATATATAGTGTTCTGATAGAGTTTGATTCGGAAACAGAATTAGTTAAAGATTGTATGATTAAATGGGCTCAAAATACTCAAGAGCCAATTATGTTAGAAACATGGGAAACAATTTGGGTAAGAAATGTCAAGTTCACTCAAGCACAGAATTTAAGGGAAATTTTTTATAAAATGTTTTATAGATGGCATTTGGATCCCCAAAAATTGTCTTGCATGTACCTGAACTTGCAGCCAAAATGTTGGAGATGTGGTAATTTGGATGCAACTTATTATCATATCTGGTGGACATGTAGGGATGTTAAAGCCTTTTGGATTAAGATTTGGTGGAACCTTCAACAGATTTTTAAGAAAAAGATAAAATTTACACCGCAATTATTTTTATTGGGTATCATGGATAATTTGGATTCAAAAGAAATGAACTTGATGTTGTACTGTATAACAGCAGCAAGGACATTGATTGCTCAAAACTGGAAAAAGGAGATATTACCGACTATGGATGATTGGAGACAGAAAGTCTCATACTTTGCAGAAATGGCAAAAATATCCGCATACCTGAAGGATCAGTCTCAAGAGAAATTTATTTTGGTATGGAGAAGATGGATAGATTATATTCAGAGAAAATATGAAATGAAGAATTATCATATAGCCTTTGATTAATTATTGTTATTTATAAATATTTTTATATATAATTTATATATATAGTTTATAGTTAAGTTGATTATTGTATATTAGAGTTACAGTAAGTTTATACTTGTTTATATTATGAATGGGTTGTTTGGGTTAGACTTGGATTATTATGTGATTATTCCTGTACTCAGTTCTGGGAAGTCCGGGGGGGGGAGGGGAGAAGGGGATTAGGGGATAGAAATTATAAAAATTGATGTATTTATATATTATAGGTAAATAATGGAATTGTATTAAAAAGAGGAGATGCTCGGCTGGTACCCCAAACTGCACTCGATGAGGTGGTTAAGAAGGGAGATGGGATGTAGGAGGTGGGAAGGAGGAAAGAGGAGAGGTTGTGGGTTTAGGGGGAGGAAGGAAGAGGAAAGTGAATGAGGGTGGATGCAGGGTGGGGACTGCCGAGCGTCTCCGAAAACGTATTGAGTAGGATTATCTTTTTTGCTTGTGTAAGTAAATGCATCATATTTGTATTATTTGTTGTTTAATTTCAAAAATTAATAAAAATTTTAATAATAATAATAATAATAATAATAATAATAATAATAATAATAATAATAATAATAATAATAATAATAATAATAATAATAATAATAATAATAATAATAATAATAATAATAATAGAAAACTGTGGAATATTAGGACTTGAATAACTTTGGAGGAGTTTGTGTCCTAAATACACATATGGTGAGCAAAGCTGTACCTTTTCAGGGGCTATTTGTAATCCACTGTTGGCTAAATCTACTTGAAGTTCAGAAAGCCAATAAGATGGGATGGAAGGGGCTCCTATAAGAATATCATCCATATAATGATATATTAATGCTGTTGGATGATGCTTATGAAAAGGAGCCAAAGCATTGGCTACAAAATATTGACACAAAGTGGGACTGTTCAACATTCCTTGTGATAATACAATCCAATGGTAATGGCAAGTGGGTTCAGTGTGATTTATAGCTGGTACTGTAAAAGCAAATTTTTCTCTGTCTGCCATGCACAGAGGTATGGAGAAAAAACAATCTTTCAGATCTATGATCATCAATTGATGATCCTGTGGGATTAGATTCGGATTGGGGGTGCCATATTGCAGAGCTCCCATAGGCTGAATACATGCATTCACAGCACGGAGATCGTGTAGGAATCTCCATTTGCCACTTTTCTTTTTGATAACAAAAACTGGAGTGTTCCATGGACTAGTGGAAGGGGCAATGTGTTTGGCTTGTAATTGTTCTTGAACAAGAATTTTTAAGGCCTGTAATTTGTACAGAGGAAGAGGCCATTGTTCCACCCAAACAGGTATAGTAGTTAACCAAGTTAAGGGTAAGGCAAACATTTTATTCATCGAAGGTGACGGTAGCCCCCCATTTACTAAGCAAGTCTCATCCCCATAAGTTGACATGAATGTCAAGAATGAAAGGACGAAGTTGAACAGTTACAGTAGAATTGGGAAGACTTGCAGAAAGAAATTGTGTACTTTGTCGTGCACCTTGTCGTCCTCCTACACCCCAAACACTAGGGCAGCGGTTCTCAACCTATGGGTCACGACCCCATTTGGGGTCGATCGACCATTTCACGGGGGTCGCCAAGCAAGGCTGTCCGCCATTTTTTCCCCCTTTTCCAGCAGGTGCCTTACCTCCCTTGAGCTGGGCCAGCTGGTGGTCGGCCTGCTCTGTCTCTGCCGCTTGCCAGTTACGCCTCGGCCGGCGCAGGGGGCGGAACCATGCATGCGCAGCGCTCCCGGGCAGGGAAAGTCCTCGACTTACAACCGGTTGGGTAGTCCTCGACTTACGACCGGTTTAGTCCTCGACTTACAACCGGTTTAGTCCTCGACTTACAACCGGTTTAGTCCTCGACTTACGACCGGTTGGGGGTCGCAGCATTAAAAAGGTTGAGAACCACTGCACTAGGGCATGGGTCAGTGGGCCAAGATGCAGGCCAATCTTTAGCTGAAATTACTGAAACATCAGCCCCTGTATCAATTATGCCCTCAAAAGGCTTACCCTGAAAAAAGACTGTCTGACGGGGTCGCTGGGTGGTGATTGGGGTGGTTAATGCAATTACAACGGGATCCGTGGAACCAAACCCGCCGTCCCCTTGATCCCTATCACGACCCCCTGCAGGGACAAAATAGGGCAAATGGAGTAATTGTGCAGGACTAGTATTGCTTGGCAAAGTCTGTGGCATGTTAGTCCATAATTGAATAAAGATGACACCTGTATAGTCAGAATCAATTACTCCAGGTATTACAAAAATTCCCTTTTTTCCCATGCTAGATCGAGGCAAAATTAATCCAACATATCCAGAAGGGAGAGGTCCAGAAAGTTGTGAAGGAACTACTTGTACTTCTGGAAATTTGAAACACACTTCTTGTTGGATAATTAAATCTATCCCAGCACTCCCTCTAGTGGCAGCAGGGGTATTATTAATTGTTGATGGAATTACTGAAGGGTCTCTGTTTGGACCGGGGCCAGAGACCGGCCCGCTTTGAAGTTTCCCAACCGGCATTCATTAGCCCAATGAAATCCCTTATTACACTTAGGGCATTTTGTTTTTGGACGCCTCCCAGCAATATTTTTAAATGGTCGGGAGACATACATTCCTCCCCCAGGATTTCTGCATTCCTGTTTAAAGTGTCCAATTTTACCACAATTATAACATTTCCCCTGAGATTTCTGAGCTTTTGTAAGAGCTGCAGCTAAGAGATTAGTTTGAAAAGAAGCAGTTCCTATATCCTGACATGCTTTAATCATTTCTGCCAAATCTGGTTGAGCTCCCAATCCAATGATGGCCCGTTTACATTCAGTGGTGGCATTTTCTTTAGCCAATTTCATAAGCAATTCAGCTTGAGCATCAGGATTATCAATTTGTCGTCTCAAGGCATCTTGCAGACAGTTAATAAAATCTGCATATGGTTCATTTGCCTTTTGACAAATATTTGAAAATGCTTGGGATGGTTTCCCAGTTACAGGAACTTTTCCAAAAGCTTTGTAAGCACATTCAGAGGATATTTGAAGAGTAGCTGTAGGCAAAACAATTTGTGCATCTACTGGAGTGTAATCACCAGAGCCATATAACTGCTCTGGGAGGTAAGCACCTCCAGAAGTTGCAGCTCTTAATACACATTGATGTCTAAACTCACTATCCCATACCACATACTGAGCTGGTGTTAATAACATACGAATTGTTGTTTTCCAATCTTCTGGTACCAAAACATGATTCCTCATTGTTGCTTCTAACATACCTTGTATATAAGAACTTCCTAACCCAGTATCTCTTATACCCTTACGCAATTCTGTTAAGATTGCATAAGAAAGTGGTCTATATTCAACCACTGGGGCTCCATTTGGATCTACCTGCCCAGTCAAATGTACAGGGCAAACTGAGAGCATATCTGCTATTTCCTGCATATCTCCCTCCCCTTTCGCCATTTGATTTTCTAATACATGGCGAATGAAAACATAAGATCTAGAATTCTTTTGCTCTGAAGGTGTCACATCCATCGTGGAAGATATAGGAGCTGATGGAACTGAAACCTTTTCATGATCAGAATCTGGAGAGGGAGTAGAACTTAATTGTACTGCATCAGCCCCATATTTTTCCACTGCGTGGCGACATTGATGCCAACAATGCAAAACATCCACTGAGGCTCGGGGTTCCTGATGAAAGGTGTTACCTATTCTTTCCCAATCCTTAAGTCGGAGCGTCCTCCTTTCAGGATACCAAGGACAGTTTTTCCCTATCTCACTCACTAGCTTCCTAATCTCCCTTTCAGGCATCGTCATGCCTGACTTGTGTAAGAGAAACCTTAACTCTCTTACATGCTTTTGCTGATGGTGAGATATATTGCAGCCCATACTTACAGTTTGAGAAATCCCAGAGGACGAGAAGGTGCACCAAGGGGTCTATTCCAGACGACTGCAAGTATGTTGGTTGCTACTTTCCCTCGGGAGGGGATGTCCCTGTTCAGGGCGTCAGATGTAAGACGCTAAGAAAAAGACACAGGCATGTCTTGAGCAGAGATTTGAAGCTGCTGCAGAGCTGCTTGTCACAGCTTGAGACAGCTTGAGAATCTCTGTGTGTTTATTGGTTTTTATATTCTTTTTACATACCCCAGCTTAACCATTAGATGCTGACATTTCATATACATAAGTTTAACCATTAGATGCTGACAAAAGTTTCTTCATTGGAAAATCCCTTCATATAAGCAACTATTTCCTAGTAACACATTACATGGTCAAGGACCAGGTAAAGAACAAATACAGGCAGAACAAACACAGGCAGATCAGAGAAGAAAGAACTAACAAAGACAGGAAAAGATAGGAAGGAACTAAGCATATTATCTGTTTAGGTAGGTGAGGCATTAAGTCAAAAGGGGATGACCTTCTGGCTGCTTCATTGGGACAAAGGGTATAAAAAGGTTATGAGGTTTGTGGGGGGAAAGCACGGCAGTTTGCTGCACGAGCATTTTTCCCCCACAAAGAAGACCCAAGAGAAGCTGACGGCGGTGCATCAGGTGGAAGGGCCCACCCCTCGAAGAAGGATCCCGGAGGAGGAGGAGGCAACCACTGCCACAAGATACCAGCTGGTGGCCTCTGACAGCGAGGATGAGCCAACAGAGTATCTGATGGTAAGTGAGCCCATACGACCGTTTGTCATCCCCATCGCTTTAACAAGTCCGCAAACAGGTCACCGTGGGGAGTACAGGGCCCTGATAGATTCCAGCTGCACCCGTTGCCTGATCAGTAAGGCTGTAGTGGCAGAGGTAGGGATCAGAGTGAGGCGGCTAGCCAACCCAGTTCGGTTTGAGCAGGTGGATGGTTTCCTCCTGGGGGCGGCGCCGGCTACCCTCATAACAGAGCCAGTGTGGCTAGAGATGGGGGCCCATTGGGAGGTCCTCCGGTTTATCATTGTCCCCTCCATGACCGAGGCCGTTATCCTGGGGCTAGCATGGCTGGACAAGTGGGGCCCTACGATCTGGTGGGAAGGGGGGTACCGGAAGCTACAGATTGGTGTTGGCCCTCGACCGCCTGCTCAGGAACAATAAAAAAAGGGTGAAGAGAGAGCCAGGGAGGCACCAGTAAGGCAACAGAGCGCGAAGGGGGAAGCCCCCTTCCTGGCGGTGTATGCTGACCTCGCTGAGGTGTTTAGCAAGCATGAGTGTGATGTGCTACCTCCTCACCGGCCAACCGACTGTGCGATTGACATTTTGCAGGGGGCCAAACTGCCAAAGCCCCGGATGTACGCAATGATGCCCAAGGAGATGGAGGAGCTGTGTCAATACATTGACAAGAACTTGGCAAGGGGTTTCATCCAGCCGGCACGATCACGGATTGCATCTCCGGTGCTCTTTAAGGAGAAAAAGTATGGATCCCTGCTCCTGTGTGTAGACTTCCACGGCATCAATGGGGTTTGCATTGAGAACATGTACCCCCTACCGCTAATGAAAGACCTATTGGCCCATTTGGCGAAGGGGAAGGTGTTCACAAAACTTGACCTCAGAGAAGCGTATTACAGGGTCCGAATCAAACGAGGAGACAAGTGGAAGACGGCGTTCAACTGCCCACTTGGAAGCTATCAGTTCCAGGTGATGCTATTCGGCTTGCAGGGGGCCCCTGCAGTGTTCATGCAGCTCATCAATGACGTATTGCATGAACACCTTTACCATGGGGTCCTCGTGTATTTGGATGCTATCTTGATCTATACCTCCAACATGACAGAACACGTCCAACTGGTAAGACAGGTGCTAGAAAAACTGCTGAGGGCACACCTGTATGTGAAACTGTCCAAGTGCGAGTTCCACCAAACCCAGTTGGACTATTTAGGGTACTGGATATCAGGGGAAGGGGTGGAGATGGACCCTGAAAAAGTCAGGGCCATGCTGGAGTAGCAGGCACCATGGACCCGCCATCAGCTGCAGAGTTTCCTGTGGTTCGCCAATTTCTACTGGCAGTTCATCCCCTCGTTTGCTACGGTGGCCTTACCCCTAACGGACCTGCTGCACACCCGACAGACAGCAGCCAAGCCATGCCCCAGTCAACCTCTAGCGTGGACGTTGGCCTGTCAAAAGGCTTTTGAGGACCTAAAGGCCCTTTTCGCAAGGGAGCCGGTTCTACTACATCCTAACCCCGACCTGCTGTTTGTCGTTCAAGCCGATGCCAGCGACGTTGCGGTGGGGGCAATTTTACTCCAGAGGAACGGGCAATGGACCTTACACCCCTGTGCTTACACCTCCCGTAAGCTGACAGACACAGAACAAGCATGGGCAATATGCGAGAAGGAGGTGTTCGCAGTACGGTGGGCATTGTCAATTTGGCGAGGTTTGGACGGACCATAAAAATCTTGAGGCTTTGCAGACACTGCGGCGCCTGTCCCCAAAACATGTACGATGGGCGCAATATTTTCAGCGCTTCCGCTTTCGGTTGAAGTGTCATGCCTCCGTCCGAGCCTGACTCTGAGGACGACATGGAGTTTCCTGTTGAGGCCCAGGAGGGGGTGTCTGTAGCTTCGGAGGACTGTGGGGAGGAACAGGCTGCAGCAGGCCAGGGCCCTTCAAGTTTGGAACAGGGAAGGCAGAGCTCAGGTGAGGAGCAAGGCCCCTCCCCACCAGATCCCAGAGCAAGGAGAGCAGAGAGGAGGAGGGAACAACGGAGGCAGGTTCACTTGCTTGGGAGGAGAGCGTCACACCCCACTTCACAAGGCACACCTGGGGAATAGGTATTTAAGGAGACGCTGTGGGGTGAGGCATTTGCCGGGAACAAACGTGAACTCTTGTGATGTGAGCTCTTGTACCTGGACTCTTTGTATTTTGGATCAAGTTTGTTTCCTGCTGAGTTTTCCTTGCTGTCTTCAGTTTTGCAGTTTGCATATTACAGGCAAGCTGGGCGTTGAAAAGATCATACTTTGTTATCTGTTTTACTTTAAAGAACTGTTGAACTCCGTTGACTGTTTTATTGAACTTGTGCCAGCATATGTGGGGGCTGTTGGGTGAACATTGGCAGTGCTTACAAAGACAATTATTCTGACCAGCTAATTGCTTTGCCTCCGTTTGGGGCCCTGGGTAATCACATTTTGTTCCCGGCCCATTCCCAATTGCTCCTCCAGACCAAGTAGGGCGACCATGGATCAGCTCCGTGTGGAAAATGATCAGCTAAAACAGCAGGTGGTCCTCCTGACTGCACAGATGGCACAGATGCAAGCAGCTCGGCCATGCCGCAGAAACCCTGTTCTAGTGCCAGACAAGTTTGATGGCTCACAGGCACGATTCCCATCGTTCTTTGGGCAGTGCCAGTTATGTATGAGCCTTCAGCCGGAGGATTTCCCCACTGACCGGGATAAGGTGGGGTTTGTGCTAAGCCTGTTGACAGGAACGGCAGCACGTTGGGCAACACCCCTGCTGACCCAGCCCAATCAGCTGCTGGACAATTATGCAGAGTTTTGCCAGCAACTCAAGGCCATGTTTGAGGACCCAGTTACGGCCCAGACTGCAAACCGTCGGGTGAGAGAGTTGCGACAGGGGCGTGGTTCGCTGACAGACTACATTGCTACGTTTCAGTTGGTTTGTCAGGAGCTGCAGTGGAACGAGGAGGTGCTTATGGACCAGTTTCAGGAGGGACTTTCATCCGAACTCCTGGATGAGCTGGCACGCATTGAATGCCCTCGCTCCTTGCAGGAGCTCATGCACCTGTGTCTCTGTATCGATGCAAGACTCCAGCAGCGACGGGCGCAACGACAGAATGGTTGAGGGCTCATGATCCGCAGATTATTTGGTTGTCTGGGACAGTGCGGTTCCCTGGCAAGAAGTGTGCCACCCATCACCTGCATGTCTGCGCAGGGAAGGTGGCTACCCCTGTGGACCTGGACCTACCAGCAGAGTTGGGGGATTATGCCGATGTCTTTGGGGAAAAAGAGGCAGATCAGTTGCCCCCCCATCGGTCTTATGACTGCCCGGTTGATTTAGTGCCCGATGCCAAATTGCCGGTTGGCCGGATTTACTCTCTGTCAGAACCGGAGTTGGCAGCTTTGAGGGACTTCATCAACAAGAACCTCCGGAAGAGGTTTATATGGCCTTCCACCTCCCCGTTGGCTGTGCCAGTGATCTTCATGAAGAAGAAGTCAGGGGAGCTTAGACTGTGCTGTGATTACCGGAAACTGAATGCCATCATGATCCGTAATCGGTACCCACTCCCGCTCATCCCCGAACTCATCGAGAGGCTCCGCCAGGCCAAAATATTTACGAAGTTGGACTTACGGGGAGCTTATAACTCAGTCCGAGTTCGAGCGGGAGATGAGTGGAAGACGGCCTTCCGGACGCGTTATGGACATTTTGAGTACACGGTTATGCCCTTTGGCCTGACCAACACGCCGGGAGTGTTCATGCACTTTATGCACGACGTGTTCAGGGACCTGTTGGACACGTTTGTGGTCATCTATCTTGACAACATCCTGATTTACTCGTCCTCCCCACGAGAGCATTGGAACCATGTTCGGCTTGTGTTGCAACAATTGCGGGATAACCATCTCTTTGCCAAGCGTGAGAAGTGCCAGTTTGCGCAAACCACGATCGACTTTCTGGGCCATCGCACCTCGCCCGAGGGTGTGGAGATGGATCCGGAGAAAGTAAAGTTGCTGCAGGAATGGCAGCCTCCGCAGAGGGTCAAGGACATGCAGCGTCTGTTGGGGTTTGCGAATTATTATCGCACGTTCATTCCTTGTTTTGCGACCCTGACTGCTCCCCTTTCCAATCTGTTAAGGAAAGGGGTGAAGTTCTGCTGGGGCGTGGAGGAGCAGGGGGCCTTGGATGTCCTTAAGGCCGCGTTTGCCTCCGAGCCTATCCTCAAACATCCTGATCCCTTAAGGCCGTTCGTGGTGGAGACGGATGCATCGGATGTGGCCATCAGGGCGGTGCTTCTGCAAGCCTATGCTCCCGCAGGTACCTTGTTCCCATGTGCCTATTATTCACGGAAGCTGTCGGCCCCTGAACGGAATTACACAATCTGGGACAAGGAATTGTTGGCGGTCAAAGTTGCTTTTGAGACATGGCGGCACCACTTAGAGGGGGCCCGTCGCCAAGTCGAGGTTCGAACAGACCATCGGAACCTAGAGCACCTACGGACTTCCAGAACGCTAAATCAGCGACAGGTGCAATGGTCACTGTTTTTGGCGAGGTTTGACTTTCGGGTGACCTATGTCCCTAGCGGGTGGAACCAGCATGCAGACGCGCTGTCTCGGAAGCCCGAATTCACCCGAAAGGAGGACAAGATCATGCCCAGAACGGTTATCCCCTTGGAACGGTTGGCGGCCACAGAGGAGCCTGTGGACCTACAGGGCAGAATTCGTGATTCGCAGCGACAGGATCCATTTGTGGCAGCTCATGAGATGGCTAGCGATGAGGGAGATAAGACCCCTTGGATGTACACGGATGACCTGTTGCATTTCCGAGACTGCATCTATGTTCCTGGGGGACCCCTCCATGGCATCATTCTGAAACAATGCCATGATAGTCCATCAGCAGGTCACTTCGGGGTCTTCAAAACACTGCACCTTGTCTCCAGAATGTTTTGGTGGCCGCGGCTCCGACACGATGTGTCTAGTTATGTGGCATTGTGCAGCATTTGTCGACAGGCCAAGTATGCTACTGGTGCACCCCCTGGTCTCTTGCAGCCGCTACCCACGCCGGAAAGACCCTGGGGGGCGGTCTCGTTGGACTTCATTACCGAGTTGCCTCCTTCCAAGGGTGCCACAACCGTCTTGGTGGTGGTGGACATGCTCACCAAAATGGCTCATTTTATCCTGTGTGTGGGTCTCCCTACAGCATGGATGATGGCCCAGTTGTTTATCGCCCATGTATTTCGGCTGCATGGGTTACCGGACCGAGTTGTGTCAGATCGGGGGGTGCAATTTACGGCACGCTTCTGGCAGACCCTACTCACGGAACTGCAGGTACAGGCGTGTCTGTCCTCCGCCCATCACCCCGAAACCAACGGGGGCACAGAGAGGGTGAATGCAATCTTAGAACAGTACCTCCACTGTTTCAGCAACACCCAACAGGACAATTGGGCGGAGCTGCTGGCTGTGGCGGAGTTCGCCTATAACAATGCCCAGCATGCATCTACCCGTGTGTCACCGTTCTTTGCCAGTTACGGATTTCATCCACAGCTCTTTCCGTTGGCTCCATCGGACTCCCCAGTTCCAGCCGTGGACAAGCTCCTCCAGGAGCTGAAGGCGGTGCATCAAGTAGTTCGGCACCAGCTGGAGAAAGCCAAGGAGGATTACAAACGATTCGCCGACCGTCATCATCGAGATGTCCCTCCGTTATCTGTGGGCGATCGGGTTTGGCTTTCCACACAGCACCTGCCTACAGCACGGCCATCGAAAATACTCGATCACCGTTACTTGGGTCCATTTCCGGTCGAAGCGGTGATCAATCCGATGGCGTTTCGCTTATTGCCCCGGACCATGCGGATTCACCCTGTTTTCCACAGGTCTTTGCTGGTTCCAGTCGCAGCTGATGATCCACATCGGCCAGCTCCACCACCGCCAGGTCCGGCCACCCCCCATGGAGATATGGAGTATGAAGTGGACAGTATTCGGGATTCCCGTCAGTTGCGGGGCCGGTTCCAGTATCTCATGGCGTGGAAAGGCTATGGACCTGAGGACTTCACGTGGATCGATGCCACCGACGTTCACGCCCCTCGTCTGGTTCACGACTTTCATACCTGGTTCCCGCACCGTCCTAGTCCACATGGTCCCGGAGGAGGGGGTCCTGCAGGGGGGGGATAGTGTCATGCCTCCGTCCGAGCCTGACTCTGAGGATGACATGGAGTTCCCTGTTGAGGCCCAGGAGGGGGTGTCTGTGGCTTCAGAGGACTGTGGGGAGGAACAGGCTGCAGCAGGCCAGGGCCCTTCAAGTTTGGAACAGGGAAGGCAGAGCTCAGGCGAGAAGCAAGGCCCCTCCCCACCAGATCCCAGAGCAAGGAGAGCAGAGAGGAGGAGGGAACAACGGAGGCAGGCTCACTTGCTCGGGAGGAGAGCATCACGCCCAACTTCACAAGGCACACCTGGAGACACTGTGGGGTGAGGCATTTGCCAGGAACAAACGTGAACTCTTGTGATGTGAGCTCTTGTAGCTGGACTCTTTGTATTTTGGATCAAGTTTGTTTCCTGCTGAGTTTTCCTTGCTGTCTTCAGTTTTGCAGTTTGCATATTACAGGCAAGCTGGGCGTTGAAAAGATCATACTTTGTTTGTTATCTGTTTTACTTTAAAGAACTGTTGAACTCCGTTCACTGTTTTATTGAACTTGTGCCAGCATATGTGGGGTGTCAATGCTGCAAATACTGTATATTCTTGCTTTGACAATATGCAGAACTGTCTGGTATTTTTATAGTTAAATCAGGCAACAGTGAAAGGGGAGGAGAATAAGGAAAGCCCAGGAAACCGGAAGTAAATCACATCTTCCAAGTTAATTGGAAGATGTGAACCATGACCCCAAAATAGGGGCGGGGAAAAATGCTTGGAATGTATATGCAACGGAAAAGAATCCAGATCTAAGCATTTCCACCATGTCGTACTGATGTCTCTGTAACTTTAATAAATGCTTTTAGGAAAAATATGCCTGAAAGTCCTTTTAAGTGTTTCGTTAATCAGACACATGACATCATGCTTAGATCTCAACTCCTTTTAAAACGACCTGGGGTCCCGAACTCCATCCACTGCCTCTAGGCTTGAGAGGAGCTGGTAAAGATTCGGGGAAGATCTCATCATGGAGAAAGAAAGATTGCCTGAGGCCAGCCCTCTGGCTGCAACAGTTTCCCTGGGGGGGGGGGGAAGCGACAGCCGGCAAGCCGGGGGAGAGAGGAATCTGGCAGATTTCCCAGCTGAGAGCAAAGACTTCAAAAGCAGAATTGGGTGAGTCACTGGAGAGACTTCAGGACCCAGAGGTGATAATCAGAAATCAATTCTGGCAGAGAGAAGCCTACAGCCCCTCCCTCATAGATCAGACCCTGAGTTCCCCAATCAGGAACTGCAGTCCTGAAGACGGAGGGAATCCCAAATTGAGGCCTCTGCAGCAATGGGCAGGGTGGCACCCACCACAGATAGATGATCAGCAGCAACTGAGCTCACCACAGCTAATAGAGGCCTTGCAGCAGCTTGGGGTGAGCTTGCAAAAGAGGGAGGCCCAGCATGTCCAGCAACCATTGAGGGGCCTACAGCAGCAGAGGGCATCACCACCCCCTGCAGTCCAACAGCAGAATACACCACTACAACCCCCACTTGCAGAGTCACCATTGGGAGGCCTGCAGCAGCAGGGGGCACCACCAGCCCCCGCTGCCCAGCAGCAGAGAGCCCAGCAACCGTTGAATCAGCAGGCAGGATGGGGCCAACAGCAACTGGGGGCACCACATCAGCAGCAGAGAGCCCAGCAGCCGTGGAACCAGCAGCTAGGGTGGGGCCAGCAACAACAGCCCCAGTGGGGGCCACAACAGCCGGTGTTTGCACCACCCTTCAACGCAACCTTCGATGGAGACCCAGAAAAGCTGATTTTTTTTCTCAACCAAGGATGCTCTCACTTGAACCACTGGGCCTGCCACTATCCGGACCCAGGTGCCATGGTCGATGTTATGGCATCCAACCTAGAAGGAGAAGCAGCTGAATGGCTGAATAATTTATATAGTGAGCAAGCCCCCGAATTGGAAGATCCCCACCTCTTTCTCTTAAGTCTGAGAGAATGTTTTGAGGACCCATCCATTGGCCTCAAAGCAGCAGGACAAATTCACAAAATAAAACAAGCTGGGAGGCCTGCCCTGGAGTACGTGCGAGAGTTCCGCAAGTTAGCAGGCCAAACAGAGGGGTGGTCCGAACAATCCCTGATTCAATACTTTGTAGAGGGATTAGACGATCACCTCTCTCAGGCCTGCATTTACTGAGAAGTACCTGATCGACTACAGGAGTGGTACCAAACAGCAGTGAAGCTAGACGTTAAGCTCTCTCGCTATAAGAAGCATCCCCCACACGAACCCGAGCAGCAACCAGAGCTACCCGGACAGCAATCACCCCCACGAAAGCCCTCAACTACGGCAATGGCTGAGAGACCCAGGCCACCTACACGCCCTTCCTTTAGGTGTTTCCGGTGTGGACAAGAAGGACATCGAGCGGCCACCTGTCCAGTCCCCTACCCCCGACTGCAGAGCAGACCAGAACCAGCAATGAGAAAGAAACCTGCTCAGCGGCTAACGAGAGAAAAATCCAACCGGCTCACGCAGGAACCTGTTGCCCAGATTATACCCCCCACACAGGAGGACACTGGGACTCCGGTTGGACCCGCCCCTGCTCTACCCTCCTTTGACAGCGACGATGAAGGAGAGAACGACCCGATGGTGAGTCAACAAATCCCGCCTTTTTCACTGGCCGCCAAACTTATAATCCCTAAGTCTGCGGCACAAATGGACTTAAATGTGCTAATTGATTCTGGATGCACCTGCTGCATTATTAGTTGGCAGTTTGCAATGAAAATGGGCATACGGGCAAAACAGCTTTCCAAACCGGTGAGGTTTGAGCAAGCCGATGGCTCCCTGATGGGAGGGACTCTTGTCACACAATTAACTGAGCCCTTATGCCTAGAAATAGGTGCACACTGGGAGTTTATTCACTTCCTGGTGGCCCCAAAAATGACTGAGGCGGTGATCCTAGGGTTAGCCTGGTTAGACAAATGGAAACCATTTATCTGGTGGGAGAAAGGAATGAGAACTGTGAGATTACCTATAGGGCCTAATCCCCCCCTTGAGTCAACAGATGTTGCAGGGCACCTTAGGCCACCCAATGAGCGAGCGCACATGGCCGCCTCACTGCCTCCACGCGAACCAATCATCCCCAATGAATACCGGGACCTGGCGGAGGTTTTTAGTGAAAAAGAATGTGATGCCCTACCCCCTCAAAGACCCAATGACTGCTCCATCGAACTGGTGCCAGGAGCCAAACTCCCACATCCGAGAATGTATGCTATGTCCCCCCTCGAAATGGAGGAGATGCAGCGATACGTGAACAAAAACCTAACGAGGGGGTTCATTGAACGGGCCAAATCCACCGTGGGAGCCCCTGTGTTTTTCAAAGAAAAAAAAGATGGGTCTGTTCGTCTCTGCGTGGACTACAAGGGTCTCAATGCTGTGAGTGTGGAAAACAAATACCCACTCCCCCTCCTAAAGGACTTATTAACCCATCTGGCTAAGGGGAGTGTCTTCACTAAATTAGACCTGAGAGAGGCATATTACCGGGTGAGGATAAAAGAGGGAGACGAGTGGAAAACTGCCTTCAACTGTCCTATGGGGAGCTATCAGTTCAAAGTCATGCCATTTGGCCTACAGGGGGCCCCAGCCGTACTTATGCAGTTGATTAATGAAGTCCTACATGATCACTTGTACAAAGGGGTTTTGGTGTATCTCGATGATATCCTGATATACAGCACAAATATGACTGATCACATAAAGCTGGTGAGAGAAGTGTTAAAGAAACTATTGAATACCAAGCTTTATGCCAAATTGTCGAAATGTGAATGTCACCAAACCCAATTAGACTACCTCTGTTACAGAATTTCCAACGAGGGTATTGAAATGGATCCAGCCAAGGTGAAAGCTATAATCGAATGGCAGCCCCAAAGACTCGCAAACAGCTCCAGAGCTTTCTGAGTTTTGCCAACTTTTATCGTCAATTCATCCCCTCTTTTGCCGAGATTGCCCTACCCCTTACAGAACTACTCAAAACAGGCAAAGGAGGAGGGAAGCCACGACCGGGCCAACCACTAGCATGGACAATGGGCTGTCAAACAGCTTTTGAAAATTTAAAGAGACTATTTGCTGCTGAACCGGTCCTAAAGCACCCCTGCCCAGGGGAACCCTTTGTGATTCAAGACGACGCCAGCGATGTGGCAGTTGGAGCTGTGTTACTGCAAAAGAACAAAAATTGGATCCTGCAACCCTGCGCCTACACCTCTAAGAAATTTACTGAGAGTGAGCGGAGATGGGCAATCTGGGAGAAAGAGGCCTTCGCGATTAGATGGGCACTATTAAACTGGCGACACTATCTGGAGGGGAGCAAGGTGCCATTTGAGGTATGGACAGATCACAAAAATTTAGAAGCACTGAAAACTCCCCGCAAATTATCCCCAAAGCAAGTATGATGGGCACAGTACTTCAACCACTTCAACTTCACTCTAAAGTACATACCAGGAGGAAAGAACTTCCTAGCTGATGCGCTATCCCGGTTACCCCAATACAAAAGCGAACGGGAGGAAGTTAACGAGGCAATTATACCCAATCAACAAACGGCCGCTCAATTTACACCTTGCAGGGTTCCCAATCCTGATGACCCTGGAGTAAAGAAAATAAAACGAGAGCTCCTCACCGACCAATGGTTCAAAGATAATCACACCTCCCTAACGTGCCGGGATGGCTTGGCTTACAAAGGGGGGAAACTATATTTGCCAGAAGCCCTCCGTCTTAATGCTCTCAAACACAGCCACGATGTAAAACAGGCTGGACACTTTGGATATTTGAAAACCCTACACCTCACCCGCCGGCAATTTTGGTGGCCGGGGCTGAAAAAGGATGTGGAAAATTATGTAAAAAGTTGTACTGTATGTGCCACAATGAAAAGAATCCCAGGGAAAACCCCTGGGTTACTGCAACCCATGGCAGACCCTTCTCAACCATGGGAAGAAATAGCTATGGACTTTATAGTGGACCTACCTGAGAGTAGTGGAAATACTGTCATATGGACTGTAATAGTCCTATTCTCGAAGCAGGATCATTTCATCGCCTGCAAAGGACTCCCATCTGCCCAATGACTGACCAAATTGTTCATGCAACATATCTACCGGCTGCATGGCGCCCCTAAGTGAATAATTTCGGACAGGGGGGTGCAGTTCACAGCGAAGTTTTGGAGAAGTTTCCTTACATTAATTGGATCATCTCAAGGTTTATCATCTGCTTTTCATCCAGCCACCAATAGGGCCGTAGAAGTCGCTAACAAAATGGTGGAGCAATATCTTAGGTGCTACGTTTCTTACCAACAGACGAACTGGACTGATCTCCTCCCTTTTGCGGAGGTGGCGTACAATAATTCTGTGCACAGCAGCACCGGCTACACACCTTTCAGAGTGGCCACAGGAAAAGAGTTCAACCCAATACCTGAATATCCTCAGATGCCCTCCGCTTCCCAGACACTTGACCAGTGGGTGAGGGGGTGGGAAGAAGTTTGGAGAAACACAAAAACTGCTTTAAAAAAGACTTTTGAAACCTATAAAAAGCAGGCTGATAAAAAGAGGGCTCCCCAAAGAACATTCCAAG
>NW_015387852.1:157225-185869 GCF_001527695.2 Protobothrops mucrosquamatus
AAACTGCTTTAAAAAAGACTTTTGAAACCTATAAAAAGCAGGCTGATAAAAAGAGGGCTCCCCAAAGAACATTCCAAGTTGGGGAAAAGGTTTATTTGTCAACTAAATATCTACGCCTCAAGTTGCCCAGCAAGAAATTGGGACCAAAGTTCTTGGGGCCTTTCCCCATAGTAAGGATCATCAACCCAGTCACAGTAGAACTAAAACTCCCTAAACTTTTAGGGGAAATTCACCCAGTTTTCCATTGTAGCTTGTTGAAGCCTTATTGGGGCTCCACTTTAAGACCTCCCCCGAAGAAGGCACCTGGGCCCCTTGTAGTTGCGGGACAGACCCACTATGAAGTAAAACGTATTCTTGATTCTAGATTTTTTTAAGGGAAATTGCAGTACCTAATACAATGGAAGGGATACCCGTTGTCTGAAGCCACCTGGGTGAAATCCAGTGAAGTAAAGGCTAATAGATTGGTCAAAAGGTTTCATGTGAAACACCCCAACAAACCGAAAGATAACCCTTAACATATGCTTTGGTTTGCTTTACAGGATCTGTCCTTTTTTGTAAGGGGGGGGGGCGGATGTCAACGCTGCAAATATTGTATATTCTTGCTTTGACAATATGCAGAACTGTCTGGTATTTTTATAGTTAAATCAGGCAACAGTGAAAGGGGAGGAGAATAAGGAAAGCCCAGGAAACCGGAAGTAAATCACATCTTCCAAGTTAATTGGAAGATGTGAACCATGACCCCAAAATAGGGGCGGGAAAAATGCCTGGAATGTATGTGCAACGGAAAAGAATCTCAGATCTAAGCATTTCCACCATGCCGTACTGACATCTCTGTAACCTTAATAAATGCTTTTAGGAAAAATATGCCTGAAAGTCCTTTTAAGTGTTTTGTTAATCAGACACATGACATGGGGGCTGTTGGGTGAATGTTGGCAGTGCTTACAAAGACAATTATTCTGACCAGCTAAATGCTTTTTTTCCGTTCGGGGCCCTGGGTCATCACATGAAGTATGTGCCAGGGGGTAAGAACGTTTTGGCGGACGCGCTTTCACGCATGCCCCAATATAAGAGTAAGTGGGAGGAGGTGGTATAAGCCATTATGCCTCCCTTCAGGCAAGTGGTAGTGCAGGTGGTTGCATGCAAACCAGCAAGTGACCTGGTTCAGGAGCTGCATAAAGCAACCCAAGACGATCCCTGGCTACTGGACCATCAAGCCCTGCTAATGAAGAGGGATGGGCTGGCTTGGAAGGGTGACAAGCTATATGTCCCACAGGTGTTAAGACCGAGAGTGTTACAATGGTGCCATGATGTGAAGCAGGCAGGGCACTTCGGGTTTCTTAAAACCCTGCACCTAGCGAGACGCCAATTCTGGTGGCCACAGATGAAGGCAGACATAGAGACCTATGTACGAGTCTGCCCTGTGTGTGCCACCGCAAAGCCTCATACTGGGAGGCCACCAAGGTTGCTGCAGAAAGTGGTGGACCCGACCCGGCCATGGGAGGATATTGCAATGGACTTTATCATGGAGCTGCCGGAGAGCCATGGTTATACAGTGATCTGGACAATAATCGACCTCTTTTCCAAGCAGGCCCATTTTGTTCCCTGTAAGGGGTTGCCGTCCGCTTGTAAGCTGGCCAAACTGTTCATCATGCAGGTGTACCGCCTGCACGGGGTGCCCCGACGGATCATCTTGGATTGGGGGGTGCAGTTCATGGCCCACTTCTGGTGTGAGTTCATCGGTTCCATTGGGTCGTCCCAAGGACTTAGCTTAGTTTATCATCCCAGTACCAACAGGGCGGCAGAACGGGCCAACGCAATGGTGGAGCGATACCTGCAGTGCTACGTCTCTTATCAACAGACCAACTGGGTTGAACTGCTACCATTTGCAGAAGTAGCGTATAACAACGTGGCGCACAGCAGCACCGGTTTCACACCCTTCCGGGTGGTGCATGACCTGGATTTCGTCCCGATCCCCGAGTACTCTCAGCGGGACCCCTCCCCCTGTCAACCCCATGATTGGATAGCTCACATTGGGGGGGTTTGGGGAAACGTGAAGAAAGCCTTAGTAAGAGCAGAGGAGGCCGCAAAGGTACAGGCAGACAAGAAAAGGAAGCCCCAAAAGCCTTTTCGGGTGGGGGACATGGTATACTTATGAACTAAATACATACGCCTGCGGGTGCCCTGAAAAAAGCTGGGACCAAAATATCTAGGGCCATTCCAGATCACGCAGGTCATCAATCTGGTAGCCGTACGACTACAGCTACCCCGGTTCCTAGGGAAGATACACCCGGTCTTCCATTGTAGCCTGCTGAAACTGGTAGAGGGGACCTCCTTTAGGTCTGTGACAAAGGTACCGGGTCCTGTCATAGGGAACATGTCAACGCTGCTAACATTGGATGTTCTTGCTTTGACAAAATATGAAGAGGCAGCCACTCTGTATAAGCTGTGTGGTATTTTTAGAGTTAAATTAGATGATGCTGGGAGGGGAGGAGAAAGAATGTGTGTGGGGATTAGTTAAGATAAGAAAGTTCTTTGAAGTGTTTCATTAGTCCGAACCATGACATCATGCCAAGATCTACTTTCTTTTCAAACTACCTGGGGTCCTGAACTCCAGCCGCTGTCTCTAGGCTTGAGAGAAGCTGGCAAAGATTCAGGAGGAAATTTCATTATGGGAAAAGAGAACCTGCTTGAAGACGGTGACCCGGCAGCTGCTGATACCCCAGAGGAGGAAGCAACAGACAGCATGCTGTGGGAAGATGAGTTTTTGCAAATGGGGGTGGGACCCAAGCAGCTAGAAGAGCTGATCTGGCCATCAGCCCGGGCCCAGCCCAGCGGAAACTCCAGAAGCCTCGAGACTGCCTTGCCACCCTCAAAGGCTTCAAAACCAGACCGGTGGAGAGCTACCAGATCGTCTGCCACTGAAGATTCGGGTGAGTCACTGGAAAGATTTGAAAAGCTAGAGATAAGAAGCAGAAATCAACTCCTGATGAGAGGAGCCTACAGCCCCTCCATTGCAGATCAGACAGCCTTCCAGACCCTGTCTTCCCCTGCCAGGGCCTCCAGCCCTTACAGAGAGAGGGAACCCCAGTCTGAGGCCTCTGCAGCAATGGGGAGTTTGGCATCCCCCGCAGGTGGATGGTCAGCAACCTCTGAGCTTGCCACAGCTAACAGAGGCCTTGCAACAGCTTGGGGTGGTATAGAAGCCAAGAGATCAGCAGCTGGTGGGAGGACGACCACAGCAAGGAGATAGGTCACCGCCCCCGAACGTACAGCAACCGCTGAGGGGCCTACAGCAGCAGGGGGCATGGCCACAGCCCCTGAATGTGCAACCCCTGGGCATGCAGCAGCAGTCAGGATGGGACCAGCAGCAACGGGGGGTAGGTGGGGGTGCAACAGACAAAGTGGGGGACCCAGCAGCTATTAATTGCTGCACCATTAAGAGCAACCTTCGATGGGGACCCAGAAAAGCTGATTTTCTTCCTCAACCAAGTGCGCTCTCATTTGAACCGCTGGGCCTATCTCTACCCGGACCCAGGTGCTATGGTCAATGTGATTGCATCCAGCCTAGAGGGAGAAGCATCCGAATGGCTGAACAATTTATATAATGAGCAAGCCCCCAAATTGGAGGACCCCCACCTCTTCCTCCTAGGGCTGAGAGAAAGATTTGAGGACCCATCCATTGCCCTCAAAGCAGGAGAACAAATCCACAAAATAAAACAAGCCGGCAGGCCTGCCCTGGAGTACGTACGAGAGTTTCGCAAGATAGCATGTCGGATAGAGAAGTGGCCTGAGCAATCCCTAATCCATCACTTCATTGAGGGATTAGACGACCACCTCTCTCAGGCCTGTATCTATCGAGCAGTACCTGAACAGCTGCAAGAATGGTACCAGACAGCGATGAGGCTAGATGTTCAGCTCGCCCGCTATAAGAAGCCTCCCCCACCTGAATCCGAGCCTAAACCAGAGCAACCTGAACGGTAATCACCCCCACGAAAATCTCCTACTACTGCGATGGCTGAAAGACCCAGGCCACCTGCAGGCCCGTCAATTAAGTGTTTCCGGTGCGGACAGGAAGGACATCGAGCAGCAAACTGTCCAGTCTCCTACCCCAACAACAGAGCAGACCGGGACCAGCAGCGAGAAAGAAACTTGCCCAGCAGCTAACGAGAGAGAAATCCAACTGGATAACGCAGGAACCTGTTGCCCAGGTCACATCCCCCACACAGGAGGACGCTGGGACTCTGGGTGAACCTGCCCCCGCTCTACCCTCCTTTGACAGTGACGATGAAGGAGAGAACGACCCAATGGTGAGTCGACACGTCCCGCCTTTTTCACTGCCTGCCAAATTTATAATCCCTAAGTCAGGGGCACAAATAGACTTAAACGTGCTAATTGATTCTGGATGTTCCCGGTGCATCATTAGCCTGCCATTTGCCATGAAAATTGGCCTACGGGTGCAAGAGCTCTCCAAACCTGTGAGGTTTGAGCAAGCCGATGGCTCCCTGGTGGGAGGGACTTTAGTCACGCAATTAACTGAACCCCTATGCCTAGAAATAGGTGAGCACTGGGAGTTTATTTGCTTCCTGGTGGCCCCAAAAATGACTGAGGCTGTGATCCTAGGATTAGCCTGGTTGGACAAATGGAAGCCGTTTATCTGGTGGGAGAAAGGAATGAGAACTGTGAGACTACCTATAGGGCCTAATCCCCCCCTTGAGTCAACAGATGTTGCAGGGCACCTTAGGCCACCCAATGAGCGAGCGCACATGGCCGCCTCACCGCCTCCACGTGAACCAATCATCCCCAATGAATACCGGGACCTGGCGGAGGTTTTTAGTGAAAAAGAATGTGATGCCCTACCCCCTCAAAGACCCAATGACTGCTCCATTAGCCTGGTTGGACAAATGGAAGCCGTTTATCTGGTGGGAGAAAGGAATGAGAACTGTGAGGCTACCTATAGGGCCTAAACCTCCCGCTGATTCAACCAACATTGCAGGACACTTTAGGCCACCAAATGAGTGAGTGCACATAGCTGTCTCACCGCCACCAGGCGGGCCAATCATCCCCAGCAAGTACCGGGACCTGGTGGAAGCATTCAGTGAGAAAGAATGTGATACCCTGCCCCCTCACAGACCCAATGATTGTTCAACCGAACTGTTGCCAGGAGCCAAACTCCCATGACAGAGAATGTATGCTATGTCCCCACTCGAAATGGAGGAGATGCAACGATACGTGAATAAAAACCTAGCGAGGAGGTTCATTGAATGAGCCAAGTCTACCGTGGGAGCCCCTGTGTTGTTCAAAGAAAAAAAATGGTTCTCTTCATCTCTGCGTGGACTATAAGGGTCTCAACACTGTGAGTGTAGAAAATAAATACCCCCTCCCCCTCCTAAAGGACTTATTAACCCATCTGGCTAAGGGGAGTGTCTTCACTAAATTAGACCTGAGAGAGGCATATTACCGGGTGAGAATAAAAGAGGGAGACGAGTGGAAAACTGCCTTCAACTGTCCTATGGGGAGCTATCAGTTCAAAGTCATGCCATTTGGCCTACAGGGGGCCCCAGCTGTATTTATGCAGTTGATTAATGAAGTCCTACATGATCACTTGTACAAAGGGGTTTTGGTGTATCTTGATGACATCCTGATATACAGCACGAATATGACTGATCACATAAAGCTGGTGAGAGAAGTGTTAAAGAAACTATTGAATGCCAAGCTTTATGCCAAATTGTCAAAATGTGAATTTCACTAGACCCGATTAGATTATCTCGGCTACAGAATTTCCAACGAGGGCATTGAATTGGATCCAGCCAAGGTGAAAGCTATAATTGAATGGCAGCCCCCAAAGACTCACAAACAGCTCCAGAGCTTTCTGAGTTTTGCCAACTTTTATCGTCAATTCATCCCCTCTTTTGCCGAGATTGCCCTACCCCTTTCAGAACTACTCAAAACAGGCAAAGGAGGAGGGAAGCCACGACAGGGCCAACCACTAGCATGGACGATGAGCTGTCAAACAGCTTTTGAGAATTTAAAGAGACTATTTGCTGCTGAACCGGTCCTAAAGCACCCCTGCCCAAGGGAGCCCTTTGTGATTCAAGCTGATGCCAGCGATGTGGCAGTTGGAGCTGTATTACTACAAAAGAACAAAAGTGGAGTCCTGCAACCCTGCGCCTACACCTCTAAGAAATTTACTGAAAGTGAGCGGAGATGGGCAATCTGGGAGAAGGAGGCCTTCGCAATTAGGTGGGCGCTATTAAACTGGCGACACTATGTAGAAGGGAGCAAGGTGCCATTTGAAGTATGGACAGATCACAAAAATCTAGAAGCACTGAAAACTCCCCGCAAATTGTCCCCAAAGCAAGTGCGGTGGGCACAGTACTTTAACCGCTTCAACTTCACTCTAAAGTACATACCAGGAGGAAAAAACCTCCTAGCTGATGCGCTATCCCGGTTACCCCAATACAAAAGCGAACGGGAGGAGGTTAATGAGGCAATTATCCCCAATCCACAAACTACCGCTCAACTTACGCCTCGCAAGGTCCCCAATCCTTTTTTTTTTTTTTAATTNTATCTTTCTTGTGAATAATCCTTCACGTAGGCAGAAATCTTAGCCATTTCTGCTAAATTTGAAACTTTAAATGCCCAATCTTCTATAGTGGGCAAACGTTCCGTTTTCCAACATTGAGCTACTAATAATCTTGCAGCAGTTATCAAATTCAACATCAAATCCATTTCTTTTTTATCCAAATTTTCCATAATACCCAACACAAATAACTGTGGCTTAAACTTTATCTTTTTCTTAAAAATATTTTGAATATTCCACCATATCTTTATCCAAAATGCTTTTACCACCCTACAAGTCCACCACATATGAAAATAAGTTGCGTCTAAATTTTCACATCTCCAACACTTGGGTTGTAAATTGGGATACATACGGGACAATTTTTGAGGGTCCAAATGCCACCTATAAAACATTTTATAAAAATTTTCTCTTAAATTCTGAGCTTGAGTAAATTTTACATTCCTAATCCAAATTGTCTCCCATGTTTCCAATAGGATCGGTTCTTGTATATTTTGAGCCCATTTTATCATACAGTCCTTCACCAATTCTGTTTCCGAATCCAATTCAACCAATACACCATAAATTCTTTTTATGTGAGCTTGAGTTTGATCTCTAATCTGTTTAATCAAATTTACATCCTGTACTGTAATACCAACTTTTTGATCCAAACGCCACCTCATTGACAATTGGTTATAATAAAACCATGAATATTCGATATTTTCTTGTTTCAAATCTACTAAAGATTTAAGTTGCCAATCTCGTCCTACCGGCGAAAGTAATTCTTTGTAAGAAACTTTATCCAATTCAACTCCCTTAGATATCCCCTCTATTATCTGTCCTGGACTTGCCCAAATAGGAATCTTATAATTTAATCTATAATAATATTTCTTCCAAACTCGAAGTAGTGCACTTCTCAAAATATGAGCCTTAAAATTTCTGTCTACTTTTTTGTCATAAATTAAATATGCCTGCCAACCAAATAATAGGTCCCATCCTTCAAGAGAAAGTATGTTTCTGTTTGTCAAGTTTAACCAATCACTAATCCATGTCAAAACCACTGCATCATAATATAGTTTTAAGTTGGGGACTTTAAGTCCTCCTCGTTCTCTTATATCCTGCATAATCTTGAACCTAACTCTTGGCTTCTTGCCCGCCCAGATAAACTTGTTAACACCCTTTTGCCATCCCTCCAAATTGGCATCTTTTTTTAAAATAGGAATCATTTGAAACAAGAAAAGAAATTTAGGAAGAACATTCATTTTTACAGCTGAAATTCTTCCCAACAAAGATAATTGCAATTTTTTCCAATCATTTAAATCCTTTTGTACCTTAGCCCATAAGGCTTCATAATTATTCTTATACAATTTTGCANCACTTGCATTAATCTATTTGCCAATACTTTAGAAAAAATCTTGTAATCTATATTCAATAAAGATATAGGTCTATAATTCTTGGGTTGCGTCAAATCCTGACCCTCCTTTGGTATTAGAGCTATAAAAGCAGTCCTCCAAGTAGGAGGCACCTCCTTGCCCAGCAATATACTGTTAAACAGTTCCTGTAATGGTTCTGTCTTCAATTAATATCTTATAGTAAACTGCTGTAAATCCATCTGTACCTGGAGCTTTACCAACCTTTAATTGTTTAATTGCTCCCTTAATCTCCTCAACTGTAATTAAACTATTCATTTTTTCCCTTTGATTATCAGACAATCTCGGAAAATGTGCCTCCTGTAAATACTTATCTATTTCTCCAATTTGTATTTTTTCAGAGGCATACAGCTTGGAATAAAACTCCAAAAAACTCTTCTTAAGCAAATTTTGTTGAAATGTCACTTTACCATTATAATCTATTTTCTCTATAATTCTTAATTTCTGTTTTTTCCGTAGTTGATAAGACAACCACCTTCCAGGTTTATTTGCATTACAAAATATATTATATTTCATATACCTTAAACTAGTTGCTGTCTGGTCAGCTATTAACATATTAAATTGTTCCCTAAGCATAGTTATAGAAACTTTTAAATTGTTATCCAACGGATTTAAAATAAAAGCCTGTTCTTTCGATTTAATCTCCTCCTCTAAGTCTTTTCGTTTTTGTGCTTGCTTTCTCTTGTGAACACTATTCATAGAAATCAAAATACCTCTCATATAAGCTTTGCTAGCATCCCAGACTATTGAAATCGGAGTACCTTTATGCATATTTAACAAAAAAAATTCTTTCAAATGATCCTTACACTTCTGCACATTTATATCATATCTAAACAAATTTTCATTCAATCTCCAAGTTCTTCTCTTTCCTTCTTCACCAAATAATTCCATCCACACCGGGCTGTGGTCAGACAATGTCCTAGGAAAGATCTTAACATTCTTCACCCTGGAAAGAAAGTCATTAGTTATAAAAAAAAAAATCAATTCTCGAATAGGATTGGTGCCTATCCAAAAAAAAGGTATAGTCTTTCTCGTCCATATTCCGTTCCCTCCATATGTCCTCTAGTTCCAATTCCTCTTTCAAATCAAAAAAATTTTTGGGCAATGTTGAGTTAAAAGCTTTACAGGAACCTTTCTTATCTTTTCTTGAATCTAAGACACCATTCCAGTCTCCCATCATAATAACAGATTTATAATCCATTTGGTTTAGTTTCTGATGTATCAATTTATAAAACTGTTTCTGCTGTTGATTTGGAGCATATAATCCAGTGATAAGACATTTCGTCCCATTCAAAAGTATTTCAATAAAAACATATCTTCCTTCTGGGTCAAAATCAATCAATTTAGGCAAAAACTCCTTCTTAACATAAATAACTACCCCACCTTTTTTCTGGGGCGCACGTGCAATAAAATGTGTTCCCAACCGTGAATTAGTCAGATACTTTTGATCTTTTGCTGTAATATGAGTCTCTTGCAAGCAAATAACATCATTTTTATGTTGCTTCAAATAATAAAATACCTTTTTTCTTTTCTGCGGTGAATTCAAGCCATTAACGTTCCATGTCAGGAACCTTGCCATCTTTAGTGGCAGAGAGCCTCAGGAACGCCCCTTGCAAATCAGCCGACACTGATTTCTTTGGTCTCGCTCCTCCCACTGGCTCTGAAGTTTCTTGCTGTGCTATGGGTACCGCATCCAGTCTTTGCTGCTCTCTTTCTTTACGTCTATGAGCTGCACAGGTCAATCTCTGTGATTTTGGATCATCTTTAATTTCCAAAAGTTGTAACTCAGCTTGAACTTGATCTTGTAAATTAGTAACGCTTGATGATGATGTGGCTCCTTGAGTGTCTTTATCTTCTTGAGTTCTTTCCTTCCTAATACCTTGTGGAGATACTGATGGGCCTGCTTTCAAAATTGAACTGTAAAAATCTTTTGCTTTTGCCACCATATTAAGCCGATAACGTACGCCCATATAATTAACCATTATACCAGCTGGTATCTCCCATCTGAATTGTATTTGTCTCACTTTCAATTCTTCAGCCAAAAAAACAAAGTCCTTTCTTCTTCTGAGTATCTTGGGTGGTATTTCTTTTAAAATTATCACATCTTGTCCTAAAATTTGAAATCTCTGTTTATAAAAAGCTTGGATAATTTCATTGCGGATTGATTTTTTTGAAAAGTAAACAACAACATCTCTTGGAAGGTTTCTCTGTCTTGCCACCCATGAGTTAACTCTAAAAAATTTTTCCACTTCTCTCGTGATTTCTTCAGGTTGGCAGGACAAAACCAAGGCCAATTCTGCTGCAATTTCCTCCTCCAGATTTTCTTGAACATTTTCTCTCAATCCTCTTATTCTCAACGCATGTTCCATTTCTCTAAATTGTGACATAAGAATCTCATTCTGGTTTATATCAGTATTCTCTTCCACTTTCCCCATTCTAATTTCCAAGACTTCAACATGTTCCTCCACTTCTTCCACCCGCCCAGCAATGCGGTCTACATGATCAGCCAAGCCTTGCAATGCAAACACTATATCATCTCTCAGCTCAACATTTTTTTCTTCAAGTTTTTCCTCAAGTTTCTTTTCAAACAGCTCGTCCATTTCACATCTAATCTGTTTAGCAGTGTCCTTTAAGGCATCTTGTAAATCTTTCAATGTTAAAGCTGGCATTGGAGGAGAGGGTGGGGGAGTAGGTTTTGTCTGCTGTGATATCTGTACAGCTGGAGAAGAGGAGCTCAAGCCTTTCTGAGGAGGAAAAGTTCCCCCACGCTTTGAAGCCATTTTACTTTCTCTTCCCCTCTTCTCTAATTTAATTTATATAATATAATGTCCAGTAAAATATTATTAAAACTGCCACCAAAAGCAGAAGCAGATAGCTTGCCCACCAGCAATACAAGCAAATCTAATACAATAGTAGTCCAGCAGAAAGTGAAAGCAGAATTGAAAGTCCTCAGAAAGTGAAAGTCTCTGTTAAAGAGCAAAACGCCCTTCCGCGGCCATTTTTTTTTCTTTCTTCTTAAACTTTAAACATCAATGGAGAAGTTATTAAATTCAGAGCTAAAGGCTCAAATCCTTGCAGCTTCCAAGCACCTGGATCGCTCTGTCTGCTCACAAAAATTACTCACGATCTCCCATAAGCAGAGGTTGAATCCGCGTCTGGCTTCGTTCACTGGAACGGAGGCAGCCCGAAGCGCGGAGAAGTCCCTGACTCCGGGGGAACTCACCTTCACCCCCACAGCTATAAAACTGTGAGAGCTTGGGAGTTCTACCCCTATCAGGGAAACTCCCCCCCCTCCCCGGTTTGAATTCCGGCGCCGATGGCGGCTTTTTTCTTTGCCGCCCGCCCCGAGGACGCATAAAAGCCGCAGGAGCAGCGCCAAACAGCTGCTCCGCGGCTTGGAATCCCCTTCCCCGGGCAAGGTCCCCAATCCTGATGACCCTGGGGTAAAGAAAATAAAACGAGAGCTCCTCACCGATCAATGGTTCAAAGATAACCAAACCTCCCTAACGTGCAGGGATGGCTTGGCTTACAAAGGGGGGAAACTATATTTGCCAGAAGCCCTCCGTCTTAATGCTCTCAAACACAGCCATGATGTAAAACAGGCTGGATACTTTGTATATTTGAAAACCCTACACCTCACCCGCCGGCAATTTTGGTGGCCGGGGCTGAAAAGGGATGTGGAAAACTATGTAAAAAGTTGTACTGTATGTGCCACCATGAAAAGAATTCCAGGGAAAACACCCGGGTTGCTGCAGCCGGTGGCAGACCCTTCTCAACTATGGGAAGAAATAGCTATGGACTTTATAGTAGACCTACCTGAGAGTAGAGGAAATACTGTCATCTGGACTGTGATAGACCTGTTCTCGAAGCAGGCTCATTTCATCGCCTTCAAAGGACTCCCACCTGCCCGACTGACTAAATTGTTCCTGAAACATATCTACCAGCTGCATGGCGCCCCTAAGCGAATAATTTTGGACAGAGGGGTGCAGTTCACAGTGAAATTTTGGAGGAGTTTTCTTAAATTAATTGGATCATCTCAAGGCTTATCATCTGCTTTTCATCCGGCTACCAATGGGGCTGAAGAATCTGCTAACAAAATGGTGGAGCAATATCTTAGATGCTACGTGTCCTACCAACAGACAAACTGGACTGACCTCCTCCCTTTCGCCGAGGTGGCTTACAATAATTCTGTTCACAGCAGCACCGGCTACATGCCTTTCAGAGTAGCCACAGGAAAAGAGTTCAGCCCAATACCTGAATACCCTCAAGTGCCCTCCGCCTCCCAGACACTTGATCAATGGGTGAGGGGGTGGGAAGAAGTTTGGAGAAACACGAAAACTGCATTAAAAAAGACTTCTGAGACCTATAAAAAGCAGGCTGATAAAAAGAGGGCTCCCCAAAGAACATTCCAAGTTGGGGAAAAGGTTTATCTGTCGACTAAATATTTACGCCTCAAATTACCCAGCAAGAAATTAGGACCGAAATTCTTGGGGCCTTTCCCCATCGTAAGGATCATCAACCCCATCACAGTAGAATTAAAACTCCCTAGGCTTTTAGGGAGAATTCACCCTGTCTTCCATTGCAGCTTGTTAAAACCTTGTCGGGGCTCCACTTTAAGACCTCCCCCTAAGAAGGTACCCGGGCCCCTCATAGTAGCGGGTCAGACTCACTATGAAGTGAAACGTATTCTTGACTCTAGAATTTTAAAAGGGAAATTGCAGTACCTAGTACAATGGAAGGGGTACTCACTGTCTGAAGCTACTTGGGTGAAATCTAGCGATGTGATTGCTGACCGACTCATCAAAAGGTTTCATGAGAAAAACCCCAACAAACCAAGAGATAATCCCTGACATATGCTTTTGTTTACATACAGGACCTCTCCTTTTTGTAAGGGGGGCCGGATGTCAACGCTGCTAACATTGGATGTTCTTGCTTTGACAAAATATGAAGAGGCAGCCACTCTCTGTATAAGCTATTTAGAGTTAAATTAGATGATGCTGGGAGGGGAGGAGAAAGAATGTGTGTGGGGATTAGTTAAGATAAGAAACCGCGGGCTACAGAACGGAAGGCATACTTTGCCCTTCAAATTAATTGGAGAACGTGATTTATGACTGCAAATTAGAGGAGGGGAATATAGTGGAATAATATGTGCTCAGGGGAGGGGAATTCAGATCTTGGCATCCACAATGCTATGCCGACACTTTGTTTCACGATTAAAGACTTTTTAGCATAAACAATGCCTGGAAGTTCTTTGAAGTGTTTCATTAGTCGGAACCATGACAGGATAATTACAAGGTTCAAGAGATACTGGACTCCCGGGTCCGACAGGGTCGGCTGCAGTACCTGGTATGGTGGAAGGGATACCCTGTTACGGAGGCATCCTGGGTGGGAGAAGCAGACGTCCAAGCCCCCCGATTGGTGAGGAAGTTCCACCGGCAGTGTCCCAGTAAGCCAGGAGGGGGGGGTCAGATGAACTGTCCGCCATAGCGGGTGATTGATCACATGTTTCTCCTTGCCTTCCAGGTGGAGCCCTGGTAGAGGGGGCCGCCTGTCAAGCCCCATGGGCTTGCCAGTTACGGGAGGGGGGAGGGAGACAGTAATCCTCGGGGTGGTTCCCTGGCTCAGCGCTGGAACGGGGATGCCGCCGAATGCCTAACCGGCCCCTCAGCTCAGCCACAGGACAGCTGATGGAAGCAGGAAGCTCCGACGGAGAATGGTAATAGGGACAACACCCGGGGAGAAGCTGGGAATGATCCTACCTGCCCTGCAGAGCCGTCGAACAGCTGAGCAGCCGTGCCGCAGACAAACAGCTGAGTGGCACAGAACTGACATCCGGCAGCGAGGACTGAAACAGCAGACCGGAAAGGAGAGCCAAGGGCCTGCATTACTGCCTTTCTAGGCTATCCACTGGATGCTGGCTAACTGGATGGGGGGGGTGGAGCTGAGGGGAAGGACTGTATGTAAGGCACTGGGAGAAAGTCACTCCCAGCGCTGACTTTGTTTGCCATGATTAAATGCTGGTCAGATTGTTCCTGTTTTGCCAGCAACCTTGTCGTCCATCACTTGTCTTCTGTGGGAACCAGGGCTGGTAAGGACACTGACAGTTGGGGCCAGTTGGTATCTCCAGGGAGATGCAGATCATTGCAGAGAACAAGCTAATCTAATTTGTGACATCAGTGTTCCTGAGAAAAGGCACATTGGGAGGGGAAGTGTCAAACATTTTCCATCACCTCTTTCATTGCAGTGCTTTGCAGGCTTACTGGATATATGTGCTATTCAATCCAATACAATCCCTTCTTACATTGGATTACATAGGATTGCACTCAGTGTACTGGAAATGGCCATTGATACATAAATTAGCACCACTTTGACCAATTTTATTGTTAGTTTGAAGTGAAATAATTGGGAGATAGACTTTAAATAAACAAGGCTAAAAGCAAAGCACATCCACCAACCAAAAAGAGGGATTTTCAAACATCAAACTCATGGAACAGGTGATTGATACTATTGTGGTATGCAATACATGTTCCATGTATGCGCTCATGTCCAAAGAACACCCAAACTATACATGGATTAGATGCAAATTATGCGAACTACTACAGGAAAAAGTTAGGAACTCAGAGGCAACTCTAGCCAAACTCCAACCTACACAAGAAAGCTATACCCAGACCGAACCAAATAACGAACAAATAACTCCCAGAGGATTTGACCATACTGATAAACCCTTGGAGGAAGACAAATGGAGGTATGTCACACACAGAAGGAAACACAATACTCAAAGAAAGAAACAGCATACAACAAGCAAACCCCTTCTGCCCAATCCTACCCAACCAGAAGCAGCCCCATTAAAACAGAGCAATCAATTTCTCCCCTTAGATGGAAACATGCAGACACTTAGTAAAGAAACAACTTAAAATATCCCTTAAAAAGACACATCAACAAACACACCTGAGATAAACAGAAAAGCACCCCAGACTGCAGCCCCCCAAAAAGGAAGGCGAGTGTTGGTAATAGGAGATTCTATCCTCAAAGGAACAGAATCATCCATCTGCAGACCAGACATACAATCCAGGGAGGTATGATGTCTCCCTGGAGCAAAAATCAAAGATGTGGCTGAGAACCTAACCAAAATAATTAGGCCTACAGATTATTACCCCTTCCTCCTCCTCCACATTGGGATGAACGACACAACAAACAACCTGAGTACAATAGTGAGAGATTACAAACAACTAGGCAATAAAGTTAAGAAGCTAGGAGCACAAATAGTGTTCTCATCAGTACTCCCAACAAAAGGCCAAAACCCATTGAGGGGAAAAAATTTTTTAGAAATAAACTATTGGCTAAAGGGTTGGTGTCACCAAGAAAACTTTGGTTTCCTGGATCATGGACTGCATTTCCTATGCGAAGGACTTTTGGCAAGGGATGGGCTGCACCTCACGAAAACAGGCAAAAATGTACTTGGAAAAAGATTCGCCCAACTCATCAGGAGGGCTTTAAACTAAAATTGAGGGGGGAGGGTGACCAATCTTTAGAATCTCTAGAACCCAAAACCAATCATAAATCTCAAGAAAACAAATCAAACAATGAGGTAGGCAGTGATGAGAAAAAAGAAAAACTCAAACAACAATCAGAAGATGCAGGAAACATACCCACGGAAGGCATAAAAGTCTTAAATGCTTATATACAAATGCTCAAAGCTTGGGGAACAAACAGGGTGAACTAGAAGCAATAGTACACGAGGGAGGGTATGACATAGTTGGCATTACAGAAACCCGGTGGGACGAAACCCATGAATGGAATGGACTGATGGATGGATACAAATTGTTCAAAAGAAACAGGTCTACAAAAAGAAGAGGGGGAGTTGCACTATATGTAAGAGAACACTACATACTGTATCTACAGAAATGCACGTGATTAAAGATAAAATCTCTCCAGAATGTATATGGGTCAATATAAAAAAGAAAAAAAAGTGACATTGCCATAGGTGTATGTTACAAGCCATCCAACCAATCAGAAGAAATAGATGAACTCTTTGCCAACCAGTGAACAAACGTATGTAGGAAGCATACCACAGTAGTAATAGGAGACTTCCACTATCCAGATATCAACTGGGAGACAAACTCTGCAGTGAGCGGGAGATCAAACAGATTCCTAACCAACCTAGCCAAAACTTTGTCACCCAAAAGGTGGAGGAGGGAACTAGACGTAAAGCTATACTGGACTTAATCCTTACAAATAGAGAAGAAGTGATAGACCAGGGGTGTCAAACTCAATTTCATTGAGGGCCGCATCAGCATTGCAGTTGCCTTTGGGGGGACGGGGGTGTGTGGCCAGGGTGGGTGCAGCCTACTAGGTGGGTGTGGATAGAATGGGTGTGGCCTACTGGGTGGGAGTGGCCAGCTCTACATCATTCGCGTCAAGGGTGCCTGTGGGGGCCTGGGCAGGAGTGGGACAGATCTGGGGGTCTCTGGCAGAAGAGGGTGGGACCAAGGCAAGTGTCAAGGCATGGTCCACTGGAGGAGCCTCACTGTTCCTCTCAGGCCATGCGGGGGAATGGGGGGGTGGGGGGGTGGATGGTGGTGCAGGCTGCCCGGAGCCCTGGGCAGCAGAGGTCAAATGCCCAGCCTGGCCCTCGAGCACCTGCGGCACCAAGCCCAGCTCCACTTCCCCAAGGGGGCGCCCAGCTGCACATACCTCCTCCTCAAGGCTGCGGCTGCTGTGCTTGCTCTCCTTAGCCAGGTTGCTCATGATGGGTATGAAGGCAAAGTCAGAGGGAGGCCCATTCCCTCTCCATGGGAGGAGACCCAGCTTTGTATCCAAAGCTTCCTTAGCAATAGGATGGGAGACCCCAGGATGGGCCAGGAGGAGGGGGCAAGGGGATGGTGAAAGGGCAGCAGGGCAGGACTAAGGCAGGACTTCCCTCAGACCCTCCCTTTCCTTCTTTCTTTCCTTCCTTCCTAAGTACAGAGTGGTGGGAAAATATTTGAGATGAGGGAGGGAGAAAAACAGGCAAGAAACGCAGCTGGGGAGGTGTCACCCTTTGTGAGGAATGAAGAAATGCACCATTGCCTGGAATTGGCCAGCACATGGCCCTCACCTACTTCACATATCTGGCTTGGTGGGCTCTGGGGGAGGGGATGCCATGAGCAGCGTGAGAGTCAACAGTCAACATTACCTGCACAATGCCGCCCAGCCTCCAGCCTCCCCGGTTTCGGCAGGCAGCAAGGCGCTCTCCTCACAGCACCGAGAGGTTGAGCCGGGAGGTGCGAAGCTTGCCAGCTTTGCACCTTGCTCCCTGCTGAAACTGGGCAGGCTGGGGGCTAGGCAGCATTGCACTTCTCATCAGATTCGCGCCACCCAGCTCAGCTCTTAGCGCTGTGAGGAGAGTGCCCCGCTGCCTGCCGAAACCGGGCAGGCTGGTCACTGGGCGGCCTCACGCTTCTTTTTGGATTCGCACTGCCTGGCCCAGCCTCTTGGCACTTGTGAGGAGAGCGCCCCACTATCTGGCGAAACCCCTCCCCCGGAGCCCATCAAGCCGGATATGTGAAGTAGGTGAGGGCCATTTGCTGGCCACTTCCAAGCGATGGTGCATTTCTTCATTCCTCACATAGGGTGACACCTCCCCAGCATGCACCCAAGGGGCGGGGCCGATGCAGCAGGGGCTGGTTCCTCGCTGTTTCCAGATGGCCTTATGGAGCTAAGACTGAATACGTTTCAGCATAGATGTCCACCACAAAATTGTACATTGGCTCCCAGCTGGCCTGGGCCAGGGCCAAGGCAGCAGGGGCCGTTCCCTCACTGTTTCCAGGATGGCTTCGCGGGCCACATGAAATCACATCGCGGGCCGCATCTGGCCCCCGGGCCTTGTGTTTGACATGTCTGTGATAGAGGGAATTGAAATTGCTGGAACCTTGGGTGAAAGTGACCACGTCATACTGGAATTTAATATAATGCAAACACTAGCAATAGAAAACAATCCAACCAGTGTCTTAAACTTCAAAAGAGCTGACTTTAACAAACTGAGAGAGAACCTAGCAAAGATCCCATGGATGAAAATCCTAAAGGGGAAAACAACTCAAAAACTGTGGGAAACCCTAAAAAATGTGATCATAAAAGCCCAGACCAGCACAATACAATTGAGAAAGAAAAACAAGAAATTCAAGAAGAAACCAGCATGGCTGCACAAAGATCTCTCTGACAAACTGAAAGACAAAAAGGACAAATACAAAAAATGGAAAGAGCCGATTATCAGCTGACAGCCAGAACATGCAAAGATGAAGTCAGGAAAGCAAAGGCTCAGAATGAATAAAGACTTGCAACAGAAATCAAGGATAATAATAAAAAAAAGTTTCTTCCAACATATTAACAACAAGAAAAAAGTCAAGGAAACTGTAGGCCCACTAAATAGAGAAGATGGCAAGGAAATAACAGGCAACAGGGAGAAAGCAGAGCTGCTTAACTCATACTTGGCATCAGTCTTCACACAAAAAGAAACCATAGCCCAACACACCAAAAAAAAAAAAAACCACTGCAAAAGACATACTAGAAAAAAATAAAAATAAGCAAGAAAATGGTAAGAGAACACCTATCCAACCTTGACGAATATAAATCACCGGAACCCGACAGATTACATCCCAGAGTTCTGAAAGAGCTGGCAGATGTTATCTCAGAACCATTGCACCACATCTTTCATAAATCCTGGAGCACTGGGGAAGTACCTGAGGATTGGAAAAGGGCTGATGTGATTCCCAACTTCAAGAAAGGGGGAAAAAACGGTCCCAGGAAACTACAGACCAATCAGTTTAACATCAATACCTGGGAAGATCCTAGAAAAGATAATCAAAAAACAGATCTGCGAACAACTAGAAGCAAACAAAGTCATAACCACTAGCCAGCATGGGTTTGTTAAAAATAGATCATGCCAAAACAATCTTATTTCATTCTTTGATAAAGTGATTAAACTAGTAGACCAGCGAAATGCTGTGGACGTAGTATACTTAGATTTCAGTAAGGCATTTGATAAAGTAGACCACAACCTACTCCTTGGTAAACTCAAAAAAGGTGGAATAGACAAAATCACCACCAGATGGATCTGTAGCTGGCTGACAAACCGTACTCAACGAGTAGTCCTCAATGGCACTACATCCACATGGAGAGAAGTAAGCAGTGGGGTACCACAAGGTTCCGTCTTAGGCCCAGTACTCTTCAATATCTTCATAAATGACTTAGATGAGGGAATTGAAGGGGAACTCCTCAAATTTGCAGATGACACCAAACTGACAGGAGTAGCCAACACCCCAGAAGACAAACTCAGGATTCAAAAAGATCTAGACAAACTTGAACAATGGGCCCCATCCAACAAAATGAGTTTCAATGTGGAGAAATGCAAAGTTTTACATTTAGGCAGGAAAAACCAAAGGTTCAAGTACAGACTGGGTGAGACCTGGCTTAAAAAAAGTAACTGTGAGAGGGACCTTGGAGTCCTAGTGGATGATCACTTGACTATGAGCCAGCAGTGTGTAGAAGCAACCAAAAAAGCTAATACAATCCTTGGTTGTATAAACAGAGGCATAGAATCAAGATCACACGAAGTATTAGTACCGCTTTATAAAACCCTAGTAAGACCACACCTGGAATACTACAGCCAATTTTGGTCACCATATCACAAAAAAGATGTTGAGAGTTTGGAAAAAAATCAGAGAAGAGCAACTAAGATGATCAAAGGCCCAGAGACTAAAACATACGAAGAACGGCTGCGGGAGTTGGGTTTGACTAGTCTAAAGAAAAGAAATAGGGGAGACATGATAGCAGTGTTCCAGTATCTGAGGGGCTGCCACAAGGAAGAGGGGGTCACTTTGTTCACCAGAACACCAGAGGGAAGGACGAGAAACAATGGTTGGAAACTGATCAAAGAGAGAAGCAACCTGGAATTAAGGAGAAACTTCCTGACAGTGAGGACAATTAACCAGTGGAACAGCTTGCCTTCAGAAATCGTAGGTGCTCCATCACTGGAGATTTTCAAGAAAAGACTGGACAATCACCTGTCTGAGATGGTATAGGTTCTCCTGCTTGAGCAGGGGGCTGGACTACAAGACCTCCAAGGTCCCTTCCAGCTCTGTTCTATTCTATTCTATTCTATTCTATTCTATTCTATTCTATTCTATTCTATTCTATTCCATTCCATTCCATTCCATTCCATTCTATATTCTATTCAGCAAATATTTTGATATTCCATTTCCACTATTTTCTTGTGCAACTTTTGGTAAAATTCTTCTTGTTTGTTGTTTGGTGCATATATTGCTACCATCAGTATTGGTTTTTGGTTTATTTCCACCATTAAAATTCTTCCTTCTTCATCTGTGTAGACTTGTTTGGAATTTATTGTCTCCTTAATACCATGGTGGCAAACCTATGGCACGCGTGCCACAGGTGGCATGCAGAGCCCTCTCTGTGGGGGCACACGCTGTCACCCCAGTCCTACGCCTTCAGTCCCTTCCATGAGCAACCTGCATCAATACCCATGCCACGCCCACCCCCACCTCCCCAAGCATTTTTTTACTAACCTGCCTTTCAGCTGCATTCCGTTTCTCCGTTTGCTTCTCAGCCTTCTCTGCGTGTTTGTGGGACTATCGGTAAAAAAAAAAAGTTCCATCAGACTTTCTAACTTCTTGCGAGATCTCAAGAAGTTAGAAAGTCTGATGGAACTTTTTTTTTTTACCCATAGTCCCACAAACACACGGTAAAGGCTGAGAAGCGAATGGAGAAACAGAATGCAGCTGAAAGGCAGGTTAGTAAAAAGACGCTTGGGGGAGGCGAGGGCATTTGGGCGTGGGCGGGTGCAGCAACCTTACCCTGCATGGTGGTGGGAGGGTGGGGTTCGTGCCCTTCCCATGCCAGGCCAGCCCCTGCAGCCCCGGGGTGGCTGTGCTGGGCAGCGGTGGGCAGGGTGTTTAGGTGGGGACCGACAGGCCGACCAAAGCAGCAGGTGGAGCGCCGGAGGCTCGGGGAGGGAGAGCACTGAAGTGGGCGGTCGGGCCATTGGCAAGAGCAACGCGTCTGAGTGGAAAGCAGCCTCGGAACAAGTGGGACAGGTAAGGAAAGAAATCCTCGCTCCCCCCAGAAATTGCCTTTCTTTCCTTACCTGACTCCCAGCCCTGTGCCGTTGCTCCTTCGCAATCTGCCACTGCTGCGTGCAAGGAAACAAAGGAAGGTTTTTGGGGGGGAAAAAGGTCAATCAATCAATTCCAACTTCTTGTGAAAGATCGTGGGTATTGATGCAGGTTGCTCATGGAGGACTCTGTGTGTCACCTGTGGCATGCGTGCCATAGGTTCGCCACCACGGTATTAAGGAAACAATAAATTCCAAACAAGTCTACACAGATGAAGAAGGAAGAATTTTAATGGTGGAAATAAACCAAAAAGCAATACTGATGGTAGCAATATATGCACCAAACAACAAACAAGAAGAAGGGGAAACCTGCCCCACTTGTTCCATGGCCGCTTTCAGCCGAGCTGCATTGCAGCAGCATTGGGTGCAATACGCGAGGTGGCAAACAGCTGCGTCACGCCAAAACCGGCCGTTTGCTGCCTCCTGCCCAGTGCCGCTGCCATGAGGCCATGGAACAAGCCGGGCAGCGGTAAGAAACCGGTATACCGGTTCCTTACCTCCACCCGGCTTGTTCCGCGGCCTCATGGCAGCCGCATTGGGTGCGACGCACGAGGCGGCAAACAGCCATGTCGCGCCGAAACCGAGGGGCTGGCAGGCTGTGGCTGCTGATGGACACAGTTGGCCCCCATGTGTTCACTGTGTGTGGGGGCCGATGGTGTCAGGCAGCAGCCTCCCCAGCCCCTGCCTTGCCTTGCCCTGCAGCAAGGCAATTTTCGGGCATTCCAAAAATTTATAATGCTGTCTTTTTATGTGTGTTTCTTGAAGGAAGATTATATCCATTTTTAGTTTTTGTAGTCGTGTAAATATTTTTTTCCTTTTTGAGGGGGAATTCAACCCATTTATGTTCATTGAGAGAATCCCACTTTCCTTTTCCATCTTCTTTACTTATATTTAGGTTTTATTCTCCTAGTAGTTCTTATCTGTCTCTGTTCTCTTGCTATTGCCCCTCCTTCTTGCTTTGTATTTTCTATCGCTTCTTCTCTTTGTGTAGCCACCTCACTAGATCGCAAACACAAGGACCACCTGCTGGTCCTGATGATCACTTACTGAAGGAACTTAAGGAGCAATTAGAGACTGACACCTGGTTCAAAGACAACAAATCTATTTTAACCCTTAGGGGAGGACTAGCCTGGAAAGGCTCTAAGTTATATCTCCTAGATGGCCTCAGACTCCAAGCCCTTCAGTGGAGTCATGATGCAAAGCAGGTGGGTCATTTTGGGTTCCTGAAAACGTTGCATTTAGTGTGGAGGCAATTCTGGTGGCCAGGGATGAAAAGAGACATTGAGAGTTATGTGAGGAGCTGTGCTACCTGCGCTGCAATGAAAAGACATCCTGGGAAGCCCCCAGGATTGCTGCAACAAGTGGCTGACCCTTCCCAACCTTGGGAGGAAATAGCCATGGACTTTATAGTGGAGTTGACTGAGAGCAAGGGAAACACCGTAATATGGACTGTAATTGATCTATTTTCCAAACAAGTGCATTTCATCACTTGATCAGGACTTACCTCTGCCCAGAAGCTAACCAAGATGTTTTTGAAACACATATATCGGCTCCATGGAGCCCCGAAGTGGATTATTTCTGATAGGGGGTCCAGTTTACTGCAAAGTTCTGGAGGGAGTTCGTTAAACTGATTGGGTCGGTTCAGGGGCTTTCATCGGCTTTTCATCTGAACACGAATGGTGCGGCTGAAAAAGCTAATCCAATGGTAGAACAGTACCTCAGATGCTATGTTAATTACCAGCAGACTAATTGGACTGACCTCCTGCCTTTCATGGAGGTAGCCTACAGCAATACTGTGCACAGTAGCACTAGACTCACCCCATTTAAAATAGTAACGGGTCGGGATTTTGTGCCTATGCCTGAGTATCCCCAGGAGCCTCCTACTTCCCAGACTTTGGATCAATGGGTGACGTCTTTCCAGGGGGTATGGGTGAATGTGAAGAAAGCATTGACCAAGGCTACCAAGGTTTACAAGAAGCAGGCAGATAAACAACGCTCCCCTCAAAAACCATTTTCTGTTGGGCAATTGGTTTATCTTTCAACAAAATATTTAAGGTTAAAGTTACCCAGCAGAAAATTGGGGCCAAAGTTCCTTGGTCCTTTTCCCATCACAAAAATCATAAACCCTGTTACAATGGAATTGAAACTTCCACGACTGTTGGGAAAAGTCCACCCTGTGTTTAATTGTAGTCTGTTGAAACCTGTGTCTGAATCCTCTTTAAGACCTATTCCAAAGAAGCCGTTGGGTTCAGTAGTGGTAGAGGGGGAGACACATTATGAAATAAAATAAATTCTTGATTCTAGGTTGTACAAGGGGAAGTTACAATACCTCGTTCAGTGGAAAGGCTATCCACTGTCAGAAGCTATGTGGGTGAAATGTACCAATGTGAAAGCGGACAGGTTAATAAAAAAGTTTTATGATAAATATCCTCACAAGCCTCAAGGAAATACTTAACATGCTTTTTGTTTCCCATAGAGGAGACTTTCCTTTTGAGAGGGGCCGACTGTCAACTCTACAATGAGCATGGCTGCAGCCATTTTCTCTTCTCATTCTAGGTTGCCACATAGAATGGAGGGAGGGGGGTTGCCCAGGTGCTTCGTTAGTCAAAATCCTCTGTCCCGTGGGAATCAAGGTCATCTGCTGATCCCGAGGCTAGGGACTGGGCATTGCATAAAAAGCCTGCCAAATAAGTATATTGGGGAATGTAGTTGCTTGCATAGTTTTGTGGGTGCGACATTTAACTTTGTAATTGGGCAATTGTTACTTGTGTATTCAGACTTGGTTTCACTTTTGACCTTGCTGATACTTTGTAACTAATAAACATGTTCTTTGAGGAATTTTCAAGCCTCAGAGTTCTGCTTTATTCGTCTCTGTGTGTCGGAACCATGACAGTAACTTCAGGTATTGAATATGTAGCTATGCCTGAGATCCCTCAAGACAGTCCATCTTCCTCTACCTTAAACACTTGGATGGATAATATAAAAAGCACCTTGCCAGGGGTGTGCAAAGCTCTGGAACAGGCACAAAAAAAATAAAAAAAAGACAGGCAGATAAGAAACAAGCTACCCAAAAGTGGTAAAAAGCAGGAGATAAAGTATATTTGTCCACAAAGTATCTGAACCTAAAAATACATAGTAAAAATCTAGGTCCAGAATATATAGGTCCTTTTACCATCATAGGGGTCATCAACCCAGTTACAGTGAAGTTACAGTTACCAAGGGAGTTTAAACAGATACACCCAGTGTTTCATTGTAGCTTATTGAAGCCTGTTCAAAGTTCAAGAATGAGACCAATTGGAAAACCACCTCCACTTCCAATTTTAGTTAAGGGGGAAAGGCATTATGAAATTGAAGAAATCCTAGATTCTAGATATTGCAGGGGGAAGTTGCAGTATCAAGTAAAATATCAACCTAGCTGTCAAGCAAAATCAAGCTTTTAATAGTGAGTGCCACACCAAGTGCACTAATGAAACAGGTGGTAAGAAAATATGGGAACTCAGACACCACACAGGTTATGTAGAAAAGTAAACACGGTCAGTCAAAAAGGACTCAAATGTCTACACACCAACGCACAGAGTATGAGCAATAAACAGGGTGAACTAGAAATTCAGGTAAATGAGGGCAGATATGATATTGTTGCCATTATGGAAACATGGTGGGATGAAACCCACAAATGGAACACACAGCTAGAGGGATTTAAATTATTTTAAAGAAACAGACCAAATAAAAGAGGAGGTGGAGTTGCTCTATATATAAGAAATAACTACATCTCTACAGAAATAGAGCACAACAATGATGAAAAGTGTCTCGAATGCATTTGGGTCAATATAAAAGAAGGAAAAAATGACATTGCCATAGGTGTATACTATAGGCCACTCAACCAAACAGAGGAAATAGATGAACTTTTTGCTAGTCAGCTAACTAAGGTATGTAGGAAGCACATCACCATAGTAATGGGGGACTTTAATTACCCTGAGATCAACTGGGAGACAAACTCTGCACCAAGTGGAAGATCAAACAGATTCCTGACAAACCTAGCAGACAACTTTGTCTCCCAAAAAGTAGAGAAGGGAACTAGGGGATTAGCCATTTTGGATCTAATTCTCACTAACAGAGATGAAATGATAGAAGGTGATGAAGCCACAGGAACCTTGGGAGTTAGTGATCATGCAATATTGGAATTCAACATTATGGAAGCACAAGCAATAGAACATAGTCAAACTAGAGTCTTGGACTTCAAGAGAGCTAATTTCAATAAACTTAGAGAGGGCTTGGGAAAGATTCCATGGATGAGAATCCTCCAGGGGAAAACAACGCAAGAAGCTTGAGAAATTTTGAAAAGCAAGGTAATAGAAGCCCAGTCTACCTCAATACCAACAAAGAGGAAAAATAACAGCTCTCAAAAGAAACCAGCATGGCTGCATAAAGAACTCTCTGATAAATTGAAAGACAAAAAGGACAAGTATAAAAAGTGGAAAGAGGGGCACATAACTAAGGCAGAATATCAGCAAATAGCCCGAGCCTGCAAAGATGAAGTGAGGAAAGCTAAGGCTCAAAAATGAACTAAGGCTTGTGACAAAAGTCAAAAATAACAAAAGAAAAGCTTCTTTCAACATGTAAAAAACAAGAAAAAAGTTAAGGAAATGATTAGTCCATTAGTGGGAGAAAGTGTCAAGAAGGTGACAAGCAACAGGGAGAAAGCAGAACTATTTAACTTGTTTTTTGCATCCGTCTTTACACAAAGGGAAAAAACAGTCCAACCTATCAAAAACAGTACCGTAAATAACAGATTAGAAAGACAAGTTAAGATAGGCAAGAAAATGGTAAGTGAGCACCTGTCCACCCTAGACAAGTTCAAATCATCAGGACCAGATGGATTACACCCCAAGGTTCTGAAGGAACTGGCAGATGTGATCTCAGAACCACTGAACTCTATCTTTCAAAGATCCTGGAGCACTGGGAAACTACCTGAGGACTGGAAAAGAGCTGATGTAATTCCTATCTTCAAAAAAGGAAAAAAATGGATCCAGGAAACTACAGACCTATCAGCCTGACCTCAATACCTGGGAAGATTCTGGAAAAGATACAGTAATCAAGCAACGAATCAGCGAACACCTACTATAGAGGCAAACAAAGTCATTACCAAAAGCCAACATGGGTTTGTCAAAAACAGATCATGCCAGACAAATCTTATTGCATTCTTTGACCAAGTGACAAAATTAGTGGATCAGAGGAATGTGGTGGATATCATTTACTTGGACTTTGGTAAGGCATTTGATAAAGTAGACCACAACCTACTACTTGATAAGATAGAAAAATCTGGGTTAGACAGCATCACCACCAGATGGATTCATAGCTGGCTGACCGGCCGTACTCAGCGTGTGGTCCTCAATGGAACTGCATCTACATGGAGGGAAGTGTGTAGTGGGGTGCCCCAGGGCTCTGTTCTGGGCCCAGTGCTCTTCAACATCTTCATCAATGATTTGGACGAGGGGATAGATGGGGAACTCATCAAATTTGCAGACGACACCAAGCTGGCAGGAATAGCCAACACTCCAGAAGATAGGCTTAATATACAGGAGGATCTGGACAGACTTGAATACTGGGCGCTATCTAACAAAATGAAATTCAATGGTGAAAAAAGTAAGGTTCTACATTTAGGCAAGAAAAACCAAATGCACAGGTATAGTATAGGTCAGGGCTTTTCAACCAGTGGTACGCGTACCACCAATGGTACTTTGGCACCTGGCAGGTGGTATGTGACCCTCCTAGACAAGTGTAGCAGGGGAGGGGAATGAGCTGAAGCGACCCAAGCCTGAGGGAGAGGCAGCTGGAGCTGCAGGACTGTTGGGGCTTGGCAGAAGCCCCAGGAGTGCCGGCAGGGCTGCAGCTGATTGGCACTTCCAGAAGCAGAGCATAGCTGGAGGTGAACTGAAGAGAAAAGGAGGGGGGGAGGAAAGGATATAAAAGGAGGTAGTTTTGGCAGGAAAGAGGACGGAGAATATGCTGTGGAAGGAGAGCTCAGCAGGCAGGGAAGAAAAAGAGACAGGGAAGCTGTTGCTGGAAGAAAAGGTCCCCTGGTTCATTTTCTCCAGCCAGGAGAATGCAATCAGCACTGATGAAATGAAAAGCCTGGAGATGAGCATGTCAGAAAGGAGGTTGGTTTATGTTGGAATATTCATGAGCAGGAAGAGTCATGTGGTAACTCAGTCAGCCAATGTGAAGAAAGTGCTACTGAGTCTGTGCAAAAGGTTATTGAGTTAGAAGCTGGGTTTCAGTTTCAGTCTCAGGTCTCTGCATCTCTGCTGTAAGAAGACTTCATTTGTGCTATGTTGCTGTAAAGAAGAATGTATGGTATTGTAAATAATTTTATATGAATATAAAGAGTTTATTTGAATCAGCTAAATGCAGTCAACTGTGAGAGCTTCTGATTTATTTTTTAACCAATAGAGAAATTAAAATTCTCTAACAGGTTATGGGCCCAGAGCTTACTAAGGACTGCATTGTAATTTAAAGCTGGAAGAAATTGCCTGTGTTTAGAAGTGTAAGAACAAGGCAGAATTAGCAGAATGGCTGCAATGGAATTTAAGGAAAGCTCTGTGCCTCGTTTAGGGCAAAAGAATTACATTATATGGGCTGCGAAGATGGAAAGTTTGCTGAAAGCAAAAGAGCTGTGGTATATTGTAGAAAATCCCCCACAAGTGTTTGCAGCTGCTGATCAGAAAAGCCATGATCAAGCAATGCCGTATCTCATCTTGAATTTAGATGATGAACAGTTTCTAAATGTTGCAAATCTAAAGACTGCAAAGGAAATTTGGCTGAAGTTGAGAGCTGTGCATGTGAATGTTTCTGCATGCAATATAGTGCAATTGTCAAGAAAACTTTACAGAGCCTGTTTACAACCAGGTGAATCTGTGGAACAGCATTTAAATAAAATGCAAATTTATTTTTGGACTTAGAACAACGTGGGATTAAATTCCCTGAGTCACAGAAGGTTTTATTGGTGTTGAACAGTTTAGATAAAACCGGGGACACAGTTTCTGCGATATTTGAATGCAAAGAAGAGAAAGACTTAAATTTTGAGGCTTTAAAGGCATGTTTGCTTAATGAACAAGAAAAGCACAATTTCAGGAGTAGCCACGAGGAGGAGAAATTCCTGAGGAGGGGGTCCAGACTGCAAGTCTCTGGAGGAGAAGAAACAAGCAGCAGATGGGACCAAATTGCAACAAAAGAGAGATTTTGCAGACAGAGAGTTTTGCAAGAAAAGAATTGCTACATTTGTGGAGCAAATACACATCTGAAAAGGAACTGTTTGCAGAGGAACAATTTGCAGAACAGGACCTTTGTGCATGCAAAGAAGACTAATTTGCAAAAGGAACATTTTGGTGTTGCAAAAGTTTGCTATAGCAACAACAGAGACAAGTGGCTAATAGATAGTGGGGCAAGTCAAACAATTGTTAATGACTCTGAATTATTTTGCAGGTTTGTTC